>NW_010203818.1:7699-17686 GCF_000695765.1 Mesitornis unicolor | reverse complement strand
CTGAAGAGGAAGGAGCGGTGGAGACTGCATGGGATGAACTGACTGCAACCCCCACTCCCATCCCCCTGTGCCACTGGGCAAAGTGAGGGAGATGAAGAAACTGGGAACAAAGCTGAACCCAGGAAGAAGGGAGGAGCAGGGGGAAAGGTGTTTGACTTTAAGATCTGGTTGTATTTGTTCTACTCCGATGTTGGTGACAATTTAAAATTGTTTTGGTTTTTTCTCCCTATGATGACTCTGTCTTTTGCCCATGACCATTTAAGTGGTGAGAAGCCTTCCCAGTCTTCATTTTCACTAGCCCCTTTTTGGGGCATCATGGTGCTCAGTTGCGCACTGGGCCTAAACCACACCACCAATGACAACCTGGCCTGAATGAAGAACAGTATAGCCAGTAGGACTGGAGAAGTGATTGTTCCACTGTACTCAGCACTGGTGAGGCTGCACCTCGAGTACTGTGTTCAATTTTGAGCACTCCAGTATAAGAAAGACATTGAGGTGCTAGAGAGGGTCCAAAGAAGGGCTACAAAGCAAGTGAAGGGTCTTGAGAATAAGTCTTATGAGAAGTGGCTGAGAGACTTGGGGTTGTTTAATCTGAAGAGAAGGAGGCTGTGGGAAGACCTTATCACTCTCTACAACTACCTGAAAGGAGGTTGAGGAGAGGTAGGTTTGGGTCTCTTCCCACAAGTTACAACTGATAGGACAAAAGGAAATGGCATCAAGTTACACCAGGGGAGGTTGACTGAAACAGGCTGCCCAGGGAAGTGGTGAAATCACCGTCCTTGGATGAATTTAAAAGCTGTCTAGATATGATGCTTAGCGACATGGTTTAGAAGTGGGCTTGGTAGAATTAGCTAATGGTTGGACTTGATCTTAAAAGTCTTTTCCAACCATAACAGTTCTATGATTCTACGATTCGATTTAGGCTGCTGCCACACACTTTCTGTAGAGATGCCCATCTAATTACAGAATGATGAAGTTCTTTAAATATGCATAAATTGCTCTAATTCACACATCAGTTTCTCCTTTGCACTGCAAGAAACATGTCAGTACAACGAGGATCAAGTCCTTTATAAATAAAAAGCCTTTTGCTTTTGAGATCCTCTGCTCATTACCTTTCCATTTTCCCTCATCCTCGTGCAACGTGGGATCCATCTGGGACCAGAGGTAAAAGCACAGAAGTGCTGTGGAAGGTTTCCACCTGCAGACCCCTGAGCACAGTGGGCAGTATAATGTGTCTCAAGGGTGTTTTTTGGGGAATCACTGCGTATGATCATACTCGGCAGCTTGTTGCCAGTCTCCTGCCAGAGCTTCAGTGTTCTGCATCAGTTGCATTCTCCTGTAAGGTTTTTCTATGCATAGAACTAGAAATGTATATAACCATTGAAGAAGTTCTGATTTATAGACTCAAAATGAAGACATCACAAACTACACAGCATGTGGAAGATCAGTTATTTATTGTCACTTGAATTATGATTTCGATCCCACTGTCACCTTTCTAGAATCTGACAATCTCATCTTTTACAAGCATCTCTTCTAAGCTGAAGGTGCAGTTGTTATGATACAACTATTGATGCTTATGATTTCACTATGCACCAGAAAGTGCAGCAAATTCATAAGGCTGGGTGACATCAGTTACATGTAATCGCCTGGATAACTACATCACAGGTAGTGGGGAACACAGGTTTACTGTGCTGCTATACATCACCGTAACTGGGAATAGTAAGTGCACCTCACTCATATTACAAACACCATCCAGCACATAATCCTTCAAGACTTCTTGTCCTACATACACATGAGACAGTCTCATAGGTCTGCTTGTCCTTAGGCTCAATGGATGGAGCATGGGACTTACAGAAGCAGTTTAACAACTAGTCTATTTTCCTCGAAGCTGAAGTGTACTATAAAATAAATCAAGACAGGGTTGCAGTGCTTTACGGACATGAAATTTGAGGCATGAGGCCAAGGTAAGATATGGCTTTGCATAACTCTTAAGTTGTAAAACAGTTTACACAGATTGCTTTTTTAAGACTGGTACTTTTAACTTTCCTTCTGCCTTTGAAACCACTTTTGCTGCTCTCTAGGGCTTCTCAGGAGAAGCACCAAAGTTGTAACATATTTCATAAGCACAGAGATATTAAAATGTGTAGCATCATGTCTCTTCCTATCCCAGATTAAGAAACTTCCTGTGATTGTTCACTACAGTGACACAGAAAGAGAAAAAAATCTCATCAATGTTGGGCAAATAACTCGGAGCAACATAAGCAATATAAACTCCCTTTACCTGCTCCCCCTTCCCCCAGGTTAAAAGTTAAAGTTAAAATCATCCCTTAGGAGATCATCTAATAAATTTATTCCTCCAGGTCTCATACTTGCATCAGTAGTTTTCAGTTTCTAGCTCCTGACACACTGCAATTAGTACTTTGCACTGATTACTTCCTCCCTTTTTTCACAAATAAGCCCACCTTTAAAGACAAGTTTGAGATACAGTCATGTCCTCTCAGAATCCAATTGTTAGTTTCCATACATACTTCCTAAAGGATCCTGAACACCACAAAACACTTACCCAGGACATAAGTGAGTTTGGCACATAACAGAAATCACATGCAACAAAACGTACACAAATTTATAGACAGTGCATGCCTTGGCACCATGGCGCCAAGGAACCTGCCTGCATTGAGCTGCTGTTACATAGGAAAAGGAAAGAGAGCATTAAATATCTCTGACTTCAAAGGAAAGAAGAAAAGGGGGTATATATATCCACTGACAGCCTCCTCCACGCTGTGTCCCCTTTCTCTGTGCCACAAACAGCCCTCCCTCATCCCCATCACGGCAGAGTCTTGATCCAGAGCCCAGGTCCAAAGTCTTCAGAGCCTGAAAAGTTTAGACAAATGTAATGGTGAGGGGGAGATGCTAAACAAGAAGTACCCAAAAATACACCTGCCTTCTGATACAAGTCCCACTGCCTCCTGTTTTTCTTGGATGACTCCCCATGCAAATTCTCACAAGTAAAGCCTTATATAGCAATAAGATAAATCACAATTGTCACTGCAGAAAAACAAAATGGCTGTTTATCTTGAAAGTAACCCCTCTGAATTCTAAAAATAGTGCCTGGTTCTTTGAGGCTTTCATTTTAAAATGTCCTGTTGTAGGTAAACAGAGAGATAGAAGAGCTCCTTGCATGGACAAGCGTTGACATATTAAAAAAAGAAGTAAAAATCAAGCTTTAGTTTTGGATCCTGCTGTGCATTGGAAACATTAACCTACTTTGAGGAAAGTTTGCTAACTGAGCAGTAGAGAAAGCAAGCAGGGCATGCTAAAGGGAATTGCATGTAACTCCTCTTTCTCATGCCTTTAGAACCATAGGGACTAAACACAAGGAGAAAAACCCAACCAAATATCTGGCTGCGATCCAGAAGTTTAAAGCCTTTAAAAGAGCCCCGTGGTGAAAATGAAACTACTTAACATTTTGATTTTTCCCATCTGTTTGGAGAAAAGGAAGACCGGCTTTAATTATAATTAATGGTCAAAAACTGAGAAAGCTTGGGGTTTTTTGGGGGTGCGGGGAGAGAATTTTGGCATTGATGACTACAAAAACCTGCCTCAGGTTGTTTGCAGGGGTTCAGCTAACAGCTTGTCTCTATGATGAGATACCAAAAAATATTAGTTATCAAAATGTGCAATCCCTGCTAAAAACAGCACTGCCGACATTTCCATCTTGTTCTGAGGATTATTGACATTTCCTGAGTAGAAGAAGGGATAAATAAGTATGGACCCTGAAACATGCTGAACATTTTCATCACAACAAAAGAGAAGCAATGCACTGTAATGTAGAAAACAGCTTTTAAGACATCATTTTCCTGGCAAAATTGCTTTCCTTTATGGATTATTTTTTACAACTCTGCTATAAATGCTTCAAAAAGGGACTTTCCAACTGAGTATAAAGAAAACTTATATCCCTCTTTAACACAACTCCATTGACTTTTCACTTGTAGCTTGCCTCTTTATGCTAATTATCATATGCCCTCTACTATAGGAATAGATCATTGCAGGGGATGCAATTAAAGATGTAAAAGATACTTCTACTCAGGTTTCCTTTTTTCCTTCTAGAGTTTCTAAGTTTTGGCATTTGATTTTTAAGGAAGCTTTTAAGTTCAAATGTGTGCCATCGTTTCTTACAGAGCAGGAGTCTCTATGATATCCCAAATAGCAGCTGATGAATTTCAAAGGAGTTTTTTTCTGGATAAACAACTAACTCTGGATAGTTATCAAACTCACCCAGTTCCTTTTCTCTGGAAAGCAAAGAGCAGTGTGTATGGATACAGATTGTATCACAAACTGTCCAGTAGCTGTACTGCAGGCTGCTGATTTTAGACAGGTCAGAATTCATGTAAGGGAAGACACGCTCCTGTGATATTTTTATTTCAGAAAACTGAGATGTTTGCAGAACCAGAGAACACAGAATGCCTTTCAGCTTTCACCGAACAACTCTGAAGCCCCTGAAATTCTTGCTTTGGAGTAATACTAGGAAATAATTGCTGATTACTCCTTATTTAACCCACTCAGCTGTAAGCAAGCCTAAGTATACTACACTAAAGTTTTGTCTCTGCTTGGCACCAACTAGAGGATGACATTTCTACACAATTTAAAGAAGTGCAGTGATGAAAAGAAACAAAACTCAGAACTGCAGCATTCTTCATAAATACTCTGTCCTCAGCATTTTAGATTAAGCCTAAAGAATACATTAAGGGGTGAGGAGGAATGATAGACCAGAAATTATTGAAAGACACTGAAAATTATTCTGAAGCCTGTGCAGCAAAAAATCAGTGTTACAAACTATGTCATTGCCTGGACAGTGGCTGAAACTAGTGAAAGGGGAGCTGCCTGAATCCATGCACAAAGCACTACAGCCGAGCAGACTCTGAGATCTGCATCATGTTCCCAGCAGCCCTCACTTGCTGCACATGGGCTTGTGCACTTATTTAGTGCTATCGCTTTCTTTCTTTCTCTTTTTTTCCTTCTTTCTTTTTCTTTTCTTCCCCCTCTGACAACTGCAGACTTTAAATCTCAAATACCTTGGGGCTTCTTTAGGAATGAAACAAAATGCACATTGGGTACAAGCTGCCTCTGTTTTACAGTACACAACATTGGAAGACTCAAGCTGGGCTAATTCCAGCAGAATTTACCAGATTTTCTACTGCTCCTTAACAAGAACTTTGCTAAGAGGATCACTGAAAGGTAAATTACCTAAGCACAACATACACAGAACATACTTTATGCTTCACTTTGTTTGTATCACTCAAATTATCAACTTAAATCTGTTCCTCGTTTAGTGCTACCTTCTCCAGTACCTATGTCAAGGCCATTTTTCTACACAGACTGCCATGAGCCTCAAGACAATCTCAGGTTTCTTCAGAGTGAATAATTGACTCTTATTTTCCTGTTTATAAAGTGACTGAGATATCAGAAGTGTTTTCAGGTCATCTGCTGGAAAGCTGTTTTTTCGGAGAGGGGCTTGCATGCTGCTTTGCACAGTAAAACTGTCCCTTGCTCACCCACTGCGATGACTAGATGTTTGACAGTGAGAGAGAAAAAATCCTAATGAATGTTGAATGAGCAATACTGTGGTGAATTTAGTTAAAAGCCATACAACCAGTGTCAAAAACAATCCAGAACAATGGGGTTTGCAAAATGACTTGTCCAATAATACAGGACATTAGTCAAAGAAGAGAGGCAGACTTTCTCTGGGAACTAAGTTTATTCCACTTAAAGTTCCATCTTTAATTACTACCTCAGGGGTAAACGTTGCCCTGACACTTGGGAGAGAACAGCAGGCACCAAAAGCAAGTCTGAATGGAAATTTCAAACACCTGAGGGTTTCTTTTTTCCTTTCTTCAAAATGGACCTCTCTTTCAAATCTGGAGGTCTTTGTGAGGGGAAAAAAAAAACGTTTGTGGGGATTCTTTTTAAATAATGTTTAACAAAAAAAGGTAAAAATGAGAGGAGGAGTTGGGGAAGTTTTTGAAATGTTTAAGGGAAAACTCTGTTTCAAACATGACAGAATAGGCAGAGAACAAACAGGGAGGCAGGAGGAGAGATAAGGACAAAAGCTCTGGTTCTGTTCATTTTTTGTGCTAGGATGTAATTATTCTGCTATACGTGGGAAGAACAATGAGAACAGAGAAACTACACAGATAAATCCTGCAGCTTACGTCTGTGCATAGAGAGGACGCTGCAGTGAGACTCACTCAGTAGCAGATAACACCAGGCTCGGCTGCTTGGGGGAAGCATTCACAGGAGAGCAGCCAGTGTGGAACGATGTGCGAAGGCGAAGGATGCGAGGCACAAAGAATGGGCACTGGTCTGCAGTGCTGGGAGAGGAAATGACACTGAAGCAGCACTGGAGGCAATCAGATTCCCCAGTACTTAGCCTGTGTGCGGCATATGAGGCTTTTTTTCCCCCCTAAATATAATTTTTGTTAAGCTGTCCAGATCTGCTTGAAGAGTTGAGAGTGCTCTATGCAGACAAATGTGCGTAGAAACAGCTCCACTGCCAAACATCTGTTCATTGGCTATTGCTAAAAATAAAAAAAAAAGAAAAAGAAAAACTAATCATGAGGAGTTAACTTCCAAAAATACTTCTGCCAGCAAAAGCAAATCAATCCTCTCCTAGATAGCTTAATATTTGAGAAAAAAACTGTAGTCCAGTGTGAATTACATGGCTTTAGGATAAATTGAGATTAGAACCGAAAAGGTGCAGAACCACCCAAATCCCTGAGTTTATGGAGACCAGAAGAAAGGAAGAAAATGAGTGATCAAGCCTCTGAGTTCCTCTCTGCTATTTCCCAAGGTGATCTCAGCTTTTATATGTGTTTATCACCCTAGAGACAGAAGAGAAGCTGTCTCCAGCTGGAATCTCCCTAAAGAAGGGAGTTTGGGGCTTGCAGGCAAGATCAGGAAATCAAGATCAGGGAAAGGTAAGCTGCGACACCGATACACGACTCAGGAGCCAAGGATGGAGGTGGGCTATGAGACTCACCTTTCCCCTGGAAGTTGCCATAAGGTCTCTAACTGATATTTTAAAAGAACATCACTTCTAGCTTTGCCAGTAAAGATCTCAAATTCAAATCACACAATGTTGGGTTCACCCATCAAGAGCATATACATCCGTTGTTTTTTCCTCCTTGTCCTTGAAAATTAGTCTGACTCTGCTCAGCCTCCTGAAAATATCTTTCTTGTACCAAGCTACATGCAGAGGCTTCATGAAAGATCAGGATTGAAGCCAACAGTTTTTCTCTAAGCAGCACTATACCAGGGTTTGAAAATCACTTCAAAACGATATTTTCCTGGCTGGCTTCCAGGGCTCAGAGCAGCAGCACCAACAAGTAGTTGCTGTGGTGCTTGCCGAGGATGCACTGTGCAGAGAACAGTAACCATCACTTTTGGGCTGTTCCTAACTACGTGCCATGCGTTTTTTTCACATCCGTATTCATCCTTCCTGCAGAGCTATGAGGTGAAGGTCCAAGAAAGGGCTTGTATGGAGATGCAAGACACGGATTTCTTTCCCCATATCCTTCCCCAGGGCTTGGTGAAAAAGCAAGCTGTCGTGCTGTCTCACTCCCTCTTGTTTTGCGTACCAAAAACGAGTTGGGGAAGCCAGAGGACACTGTTAATGAGGGAATCATGGGAGTTACTTTTATTCTTTATGATCTTTATTTAATGGTCTAACTTCAGAGCAATGGAAGATGGAGTAGTTTGGGAAGGTAAACTGTGGCTCAGGAAGACACAGAAAAGGAAGCAAAGATGCTGCAGGCATCAGAAATCCCAGAATTAATTAGACCAATGAAGAGATGGTACAAGCCAGTTTGGGCTCACAGGAATTAAATGGGGAATGTAAAAATAATCCAACGTTTTCTCATCAAAGTTTTCTTGGATTCAACACATTCAACTCTGAATCTTGAAAAAAAACCCAACTATTTTATTGATAGAAAACAGTTCAATTAGAAATAGACAAAAAAATACTATCTCAAGCAGTAAGAAACTGTTTGCAAGTGATGTAAATTCTGGCTCAACTTTGCTTTAAAATACCTTTATAAACTAAAAAAGGTGATCAGATGATCAGGTTTATTTCCAGTAAAACCTTTCCTGCTAGGGTTCATCTACAAATAGGTTTTGCAGTCTTTCCAGTTAAATGGAAACTATATAGAAGAGATTTTGGAGGTGAGAATGATAAGTTATTACAAAAAATTCTGGAGTAAAGACTGTGACAGGCATTGCAACTCTCTTTATTTTTTTTTATCTGTTATGTTCAGGATCAGAACCAACACTCTAAAAACACCACAGTAGCTTTTAAATGCATCCGAAAAAATATAACTCTTCTCCTTTCCTAAACATCATGCTGGGTTCCTTTGCACCATTTAAAGTTATCTGAGAGATAGCAGAAGACAGAAGCATAATATTTTCAGATGTCTATATGTACGTGTTAAGCCTTTCAGAAGTTTTGATTTCTGATAAAGTGGATAGAATTTATTTTTTAATATTATTTTTCCATTAATATTGTTTTAATATTATAAAATTTCCTATTTTTCCAAAAGGCTCAACTGTCTTTTAACAGCAGGTTTATGAACCGAAATGACCTTTAGAAGTTGAAAGTAATGTGTCAAGTTTCAGTCTGAGCAAACCACGGGTGCTTAAGGAAGGGATCCAAAGCATAACCTAGTTCTTCCAGGAGAACTAGATCAGACTGCTGTGTTAACACAGCAGCTAACTTGGTGTGTAGAAGCTGCAGGCTCCCAGGCACTCTCCTCTGCAGCCAGAGGAAGGATGAGGTGTGACTCAAGTACCTGAGCTCTCACCTGAGTCCCACTACTCTTTTACTGTATATCCAACAGGCAATTTCCATCAGCTGCCTGCGATAACAGCTATTTCTGCCTTTGCACACCAGACCAATCCAGCCAGGCACAATCCATTAGGAAAAACATCTGCATGACCTTCCTAAGTACAGAGCCCTGGCCTGTAAGCTAGAGAAATGAGATTTGGTCCATACATAGAGGTGATTATTGCCAATACTCTACTCAACCCGTGCAGCCACATTCCTTCCCTGATACTGAGAAATGCTTTCCAAAGAAATACGCCAGCAACAGGAACTCCCCTGGGTTACTCAGCACAGTTAAACACATAGTAACTTCTCAAATATGGCAGTCTGCTCTTGCAAATATGGTTATATGCAAAGCTGCTCTGGTGAACCTCAACTGTCTCTCTCATATCTCCTCTCCCCACACAGAGAGTAAATCATCCCAAGTAGCATGGCTAAGCCTTTTTAACCTCATGCAAAGACCATGCAGAAAAGCAAAGCAATACTGGGGCAATTTAAAACTTGATTTTATTGCATTTGCAGTTCACAGGAGGCTAAGGACAGCCTGTGATTTCTGGGTTCCTTTTACCAACGGGGACAGTGATCGTGTCTCAGAATACACACCTGTGCTCATGACAACAGCTGAAGAGATAAGTATGATTAGTATGGCTGTTCAACTACACAGCAACATTAAGCAAAATTACACTAATGCTTTAGAATGTAGTATGCATCAAAAATCATCTATGTATTATAACAGATTCCTTGCTTTAAATGGACCAATGTGCAAGCAGACAGATGAGATTTGCCCCAGTAAAGGGCTATCTTCTACAGGATGGAGGAGATAGCATGAAAAGGTCTGTCAACATGTAAATAATCATCTATCAAAATGAGTTACAAAAATGCTAACAAATGAAATGAACCTGGTAAAAATACAACCTGAAACTGTTTGAAAGCTGATATGGTTAAAATAGCAAAGGATTTTTTACTACAAAGCTGAGTCTACTTACAGTTTTAGAAAAAAGGATTTAAAAAAATTTTATTCGTTTTGCTTTTTTCCCAAAAAAAATTCTCTCAGCAGTGGGAAGGCAGAAAATGACCAAGCAAGCTCTTAAGCCCCATTTCAACACACTCATTGA
>NW_010203818.1:0-7668 GCF_000695765.1 Mesitornis unicolor | reverse complement strand
TGCTGAACACGCATCTTATTTTAATTTTGCCCACGCTGGGTTGTACAGTGCTGTTCACTTCTCTGTACAAGTTTCTGAAATGGTCACAGGGACGTGTGGGCCAGAACGGCAGTCGCCAGGCACTGAATGAGTATTTCTGCTATTTTCAGTGGCACTGGTCCAACCCCTCTGAGATGAAGAGGTCTTCACATCTAACATAGTTCACCTTGAACTCCACAGGCAAAGCTCCCACTACATTTCCCAGCCCCGTCCATCACATCTCCTCAGCACCAACATCACAGCTGGACTTGTCTCTGTCACACAGTGTGTTTTTGACTTCTAACAACAGATCATATGCTGCTCTAGGCATGATTATTAGTGTATGAATAGAATGGAAACTCTTGATCTTGGTCATTACTCACCTTGTTTATTAGGGAAATAAACAATGTACTCACTGCTCCTTAACAAGTATCTCGGAATCATTTGTTCCTGATACTTAATGCTTAATTCCCTGTTTTCAAAGGACTTTTGATTCAAGTCTTTGTACACCAATGACTGTCTATGCTTGAGGATACAAGGCAGAAAAATTATGGCAGAATGAGTGCTAGAAATCCATTGGGATAATAATGAATGATAAATTATTACGTGGTTATGAGCAATTAGTTGAACTCTTTAACTGCTTCAAGGCATTGGAGTTTTTATTTCTGCACCATGGAAATAGAGCTCAATTACATTCATGGAAGTACAATGACTATTAAGTTTTCCTGTACAGAATTTCCCTCTCATTCCTTTTCAGGCTGTTAATGAACATGCAGTCCTCTCTGAATGTATCTTGTTACCTAAAACAGTTTTCACAGTAGTGACCAAGCTGAGATACAAGTTAATGTACAACGTACTACTCTGGAGCAATCCAGACTTTTTTCTGAATTTAAAACCAGTTTTACTTCAAAAATTACATGGAAGAAAACAATTGTACCATGTAATACATAATGGAAACAGATTTAATGTTAGTAGTACTGCTCGTGAAAGTTACACCAGTGACTCTTCAGATCTGAACCCAGGATAGCATGGGAGTTTCACAAGGCAGAGTACGCTCATCTTTGCCAAGGTCTGCCCAGCTGTGGTTTATGCAGCTTCCCAAGAGTCACAGAATCATAGAATAGTTTGGGTTGGAAGGGACCTTTAAAGGTCATCTAGTCGAACTCACCCTTCAGTGAGCAAGGACATATTTAGCTAGATCAGGTTGCTAAGAGCCATGTCCAACCTGGCCATGAATATTTCCAGGGATGAGGCATCTACCACTTCTCTGAGCAACTTGTTCCCATGTTTCACCTCCCTCATTGTAAAAAATGTCCTTACATCTACCCTCCTTTAGTTCAAAACCATTACCCCTTCTCCTATTGCAACAGGTCCTACTTAAAAGCCCATCCTCATCTTTCTTATAGTCCCCCTTTAAGTATTGGAAGGCCACAATAAGGTCTCTCCATAGCCTTCTCCTCTCCAGGCTGAACAACCCCAACTCTCTCAGACTTTCCTCAAAGAAGAGGTGTTGCAGCCCTCTGGTCATTTCTGTGGCCCTCTTCTGGACCCACTCCAACAGGTCCATGTCTGTCCTGTGCTGAGGGCTCCAGAGTGGTAGGGTGTCATCAGAACAGAACAGAGGTGTAGAATCACTCTACTTAACCTGCTGGCTGCACTTCTTTTGCCTAGGATGCAGTTGGCTTTCTGGGTTGCAAACACACATGTCCAGCTTTTCATGCACCAGTACTCCCAAGTCCTTCTCAAAGGATTCCTCTCAAAACAGAGACTTGAACCTCAAAGAAAAAAAAGACAGACCTGGCCTCCATCTTGAAAATCATGAATACCCAAGTCTTCCAAAAAAGCATTTTCAGTTCCACTTCTGGCGTGGACATCAAGACTTCTTATAGTCAGCTGCTGTTGACAGAGAATAGGTTGGGATCTGCTGCATCAGGAAGTCAGAGTACTGTGTCCTGACAGCAGGGAAATCCTGCAATTAAAACAGTCAAGGAAGCATAATCAGGACACATGAAATATCCAAATTGTTCTAAATCAATTAATTGTGACGGGGTTTATTACAGTGAACAGCAAATTAGTTAATAATAGAGATGCCTGAAATGCAGCAAAGTGTTACTGAGCTAGGAAGTCTTACACTGGAGGGAGTATTTAATGCAAAAGCCACGAATGGCAGAAAGAACTTAGTTACAGGCTACAGTCACAACTGGTCTCTGATAATAATAAGATTAAATGTCAGAATCCTACAAAACCTTTTTTTTTTTTGTTAACAGAAAGAGGGTTAGAAAAATGCACTTTCTCAGCATTTTTTCAGGCAAGGTCCATTGCACCAAGAAGAAATCAAGCTTCCACATCAAGGTCAAGGGCCAGCTCTTTTCTCTACTCATGAGCAGCTAGCACGAGTGGCAGCAAGCGGCCTTGGCAGTGCTCTCACCATGCCTGACTCATGCAGTAATGAATGTGGTGTGTCAGTCTTGGGGACTGCACAGTTGACAACTCTGCCTGCAGCTCTGGCTGCTCCGTAAAGCACAGCGAAGGTCACAGTCAGCGACTTCCCGATTTCAGGTCACTGTTATGCAGAAAGTCTCCCTCCAGCAGTATATGCGTTTCACACCTAGCTGCTCCTTTTGTCAAGCTGTCATATTTAATTAAAATGCTGACAGCCTTTAAGGATCTCTACAATGTGCAAAAATTACATAAGAGCAACACTTCACACTTCTACTAGCGGTTATTCTTTTCATACAGTAATTTAATTTGCTTCCTCTAGCTCTTCAGGTTTATAAATTATTTTTACCTTTTGTTGTTCTCCATGGAAGGCAGAATAAGAACCTTCTAATCAGCACCTTGAACTCCTTCATGTCTGTCTTTCGTCAGCCAGGACTTTCTCCAGCCAGAGGAACTCTCCCCCTGTGCTCACCATTTGGTTTCTGCAGAGCCTGCGCTTGGGCTGCCAAGAGGAGAGCTCTCGCTGCATGCTGTCTCTCTGGCTGCCTGATCAGAGCAGGATTTTTTTTTAACCTGCAAGCACTTCACTTAGGGTTCAATCCAAAGGAGGTTAAGGCTTCTGACTGCCTATGAGATCTTCAAAAGCCTTATCCTGCTTCTGTAGCGTTAATCCAAGTGCTTAGTTTCCTGAAGCTGTTCTTCAGGAGGTACCACAAGGTGATGATTGCACTGCTCTGTGTACTCACAGAGAAACACTTTCTCATATCTTTACTTCCTGAGAAACCTCAATGTTATCTGGGAAATTCTAATTTTTATTTTTTTTAAGACAGCAATATGATGCTGTTGCAAATAATTTACAAGAGCTAGAATTTCTCTCTGCTTTCAAAGAGGTCTACAAGGTACTCATCTTTATCAGCACAGGGCTATCAGCACTATAATTATGCATGTTTCTTTCTCTCTGCATTAACCTGCTCTAGTACTTTGGTTTTGTCATTTTGTTCATAACTATGGTGTCTAATGGTACCTTGTGATATTGGGTCCCAGTTGCAACAGATGCTTTACTACATAATTCCTGTTGCTGTGCAAATCTGACAACCTAGGCAGACCAGGAAAGTGGACAGAAGGAAAGCACTAATCCCCAACATGCCCAGCATAACACAAGAAACCACAGACAGCATCTGAAATGGGCCTGATCCTCGTGGGCTGCAGTAACTACTAGACCTCTCCAGTTCCCACATCTTCTCATCCATGTGCAAGCTTGTTCAAGATTAGCTTGCTTAGGTTGTGAGTGTGGTTATTTGCCAAGATAAACTTACAGGGGAAAACACACCCCCAAAAACATATGACTAAAAGCCACTAACTTGAAGACAGTTCAGGCAGAAAACACTGATGAAATAGGAGTATTTGCTCCCAGGATTCCTCTCCATGAGGAAGCTAGTAGGAAATCATTCATTAAACTGTCTTATTTAACTGGCCAGGTTGGCCTCCTCCTCCAACTTAGTCACCTTCAACTTCAACCACTCAGAGAAGTATCACCTATGGGAGCCCTATTCAGAACCCTAGCTCCTTCCCCTCCCCAACACCACTTAAAATCAGGTGCAAATAATTTCTGAAGCTGCTCAAGGAAGACACTTCAAAATGACCAGCGTATTCAAAAATATTTCCTTTCAGCAATTCATCTTTATAAAAAATTCTCATGGGAAGTGAATTGGTAGAAAATTTGCTTTGCAAATGCAATGATTCATAGCATGATTATCTGTGCATTCATCCAGTCACAGCAGAAGAACAATGTCACATTACACAACTGACCAAACACAACTAATCAGTATAGATTAAGTAAAAATTGAGATACTCACAGAGGAGTTTTGGTGAGGTTTTTTTTCCTTTATTTTTTTTTCCCAAAAATTAATCTGTATAGTTACATAAAATTAACACAAGCCACTGAATTGATAATGAAAATTATGATTTTCTAATGAAGTCTAAAGTAGAAGATCTGTATAAATTACTAATTTTTATTTAAATACTCAGCTGTAATAACGGCTTATTCTATAAATACATCTATTTTATATATAGTTATATAGTCTGAGACAATAAAATAAAACTAGTTACAAGGTCTAAAATTTGGGAGGATATACTTCAAAAATTAATTTTTATATTCATTTAGAATATAAAATATTATTTGTGAACTTTAGAAGTAAACTAAAATTCTTTACTATACATAAATATTGTTTAAAGCTTCCAGACCCCAGCTGCTGATTGTAAAAGTCATGTTTTTATGAAGCTGAATGTGCAAAACCTTGCACAAACATATTCATATTCATGAAACAGAAGCTAACAGGAGGTCATTAATAAGGTCTTGTCTGGGACATGAATGAACACTTTAAAAGGTGAACAAAGATAAAAGAGAAAAAGCAATTAGCTTTAGACCAGTCTGCTTGAAAATAACTCCACATCTGAAATTTTTCAGAGGGTTTGTGCCTGCAAACTGCTGACTCCTAAGTGGGCTACTGAGTGTTCCCAAGACCCACGTGCACTCGTAGTCACAAGTAAGTGAGGTACCTCACACAGCAGCTGGCCTGCTTAAAGTTGGCTAAGGAAACGTATCCAAATGTAGATTAGTTCCCTATAAACCCCATTCAGAAGCTGCAGAATATGTTTCATCCCTAAAACACAAAATATAGGCCATTCGTCCCTGCAAAGGCCCAGACCCAGCTCTCCCTAATGGTTTAAATTAATTGTGTCATAGCTGAAGTTCTACATATGTTCGGAATCATGAAAAATGAAACTGCCAAGCCCTCTGGTGACTTGTCAGGCTCCAGGACACTTGGTGCACAGGCACTGAAACAGGGAGGTTTTGCAGACGCCATCTGGGCACCTTTCTCCATGGCTACTCAGTGGAGGGAGTTCATTCACAAAGGCTGCTCCAGGTTGGGCACTTGCAGACTCAGGTCCTACCACTTAGGTAGGAGACTCAGTTAAATGCTTCGTGTTTCCTAGGAAGGACGTTATTTTCCAAACCTCCTGTTTTAGGCAGCTACAAAGCTGGTGCCTTCTCTCTGCTGATTGAAACTGGAAAGCTTGGCTGCTCCTATGGCCAGCTGCAGAACCCAGAGTGGAGAAGCCCAGTGTCATCTGCTGTGCTTGTCACATCTGTTTCCTTATTTACCCAGGAGGAGTCAGGTAATGAAAAGCAGGCTGCTCTCCGTCCTCTCAAATTTCTGGCTGCCATTACAGGACTCCGCTGCCTGACAGGGTGCCAGCATTGCTGTGAGAGTCAGCTGGCAAGCAGCACTGGCTCACAATGGCCAGTTCTGTCCCTGCTTCCAGGGACTACATCACCCCCACTGCACCTGCCAGCTGGGCTGCAACGCCCTGAAGCAGAGATCCCCAACCCTTCCTTGTTGCAAGCAGAAATCTCAAGCGACGACAGCTCTGCATGTAACATCATATTTCCTCAACTTGGATCATTTACAGGAACATTGTTCCAGTAAATGTCTAAGAGCCTCAAGGGCACCGTGTTGGCCAGTACCACTAGTTGGGGACTGCTGGCCAAGAAGAATTAGAAAAGTAAGTCCAAGGGTTTTTTTGGAGGGAAGAAGAGACTTTCAACTCACTTTATACAGTCAGAAATCAGCTTTCTGAATGACTCAGTTGTTTCTGGCTTTTTTTGATTACTAAAGAGTGTCTTAAAATAGTCAAGGACCTCACAGTACACAAGGCTACACTTTGGGAAGACACAAGCATATGCTTTTGACTGTGGTCACCTAAAAAGACTCATCAAAAAGAGCTACTTTCATGTATGTGCTGTGAGGTTTTTTTTTCCTTCTTTCTTTTCTTCCTTTCCCTTCAATATACTGATGTTGATTGTTCTCAGAATGATTCAAAGTCATTGAGGACCACAGTGACCTGACAGAAGAAGTTGAAAGTGATTCCTGCCTAGCACGTATCAGCTTATTGTCAGATGCCTGCTTTTCAGCTGTGCACATGTATGCACATTACTCCCATTTTTTTGTCTGGCTTTGCTTCCTTATCAGCACATCTCAGCGCAAGCTTATCTTTTTCTCTTCTCTCCCACACTGTAATTCCTTCATAAATCTCTCACAGTACAATGAAGTGTCGCTGTGTTTATCCAGATCCAGTAACAAAGGAATACATCGCAGCGTGCAGAGTGGGCTCTTAACTCTTCTCCTGTTTATTAATCTGCTTGAAATTCATAGTGAGAGCAGGTCGATACTGCTAAGGTTAATGACTGATTGATTCAGAGCAAGAGAGAGACAGCGTTTACAGTCAAATGATCCTTAGTAATTGTTGTAATAAAGACTGCAGATGAGCTCTCAAGGTACATAGTTATGTAGAGCGAGTCTTTCTAGCACACCTCAGTAGGAGGGCCATCATTCGGGTTTCTTACGGAGGAGCAGCAGGTGCTGGAGGGAGGAGAGATGTCTCAGCATATGGCTGATTGTCACCAGCCTGAGCAACCATACCTCCTGCACTACAGGATGGTATAAAAGCCCAGTGCTCTCCCCAGCAACCCTCTGATAAAGAGATTGGTACCTGTACCTCACACACTACAAGAGATAATTCTGGGGACCAATGCATTCTCCATTTTCTTTGTGTTTTATAATAGCGATATATGGTGAGACAAAGAAGAGTGGTGTCCAGAGAAACAAAATCACTCTTTAGAGCAGATCTGTGTCATTAAGAAGCCTGTGGGAATTAACAGTTATCACTGTCACTGTTCAGATAATAATGCTGTCGCTTTCAATAAATGAATATTCTAGATATGTAGTTGGTGTCAAAAGGGTAAGATTTCCTGGAGAGATTTTTAACCTGCAACTTCAAATCACAGAATATTAGGAGTCAAAAGGGACCTTGAAAGCTCATCCAGTCCAATCCCCCTGCCAGAGCAGGATCACCTAGACCAGGTCACACAAGAACGTGTCCAGGTGGGTTTTGAATGTCTGCAGAGAAGGAGACTCCACAACCTCTCTGGGCAGCCTGGGCCATGCTCTGTCACCCTCACAGTAAAAAAGTTTTTCCTCATGTTCAGGTTGAACCTCCTGTGCTCCAGCTTGCTCCCATTGCCCCTTGTCCTGTCATTTGGCATCAGAGAGAAGAGCCTGGCTCCTTCCTCCTGACACTCGCCCTTTACAAATTTATAAACATCAATGAGGGCACTTCTCAGTCTCCTCCTCTCCAAGCTAAAGAGAC
>NW_010203817.1:257-8432 GCF_000695765.1 Mesitornis unicolor | reverse complement strand
TCTGCAGAGCGCCCAGGACGCGACCGGCACGCTGCTCCGCTCCCGGGTCCGGCGGTGCCTGCAAAGCACCCTGTCCCAGGCTCGCCACTCCGGAGCTTTAAGGTCCCTCCCCATTCACCTGCCGCCGCTTTTAACCCGCCCCCTCCCGCCTCTGTCCCCTCCGAGCTCCTCAGGCCCCTTCTGGAGGCGGTGGGAGCTCGGGGCGGGGCGCCCATTCCCGCCTCCCATCCCCATCCCCATCGCCCATCCCCGCCGCGGGGCAGGACCGAGGGGTTGAGCCGGGGCCTCTGGCATTGGGCTCTGCCGTGCCAACGGAGTGGGAGCTGCTGGGGGCTCCAACAGCACCCGGTGCACCTTGGGGTTTGTCCGGGACGTCCTTGCCCAGAGCCCTGCCAAGGGATGAGTCGGGCAGAGTGGGCTCGGTACCCTGCAAGTGCGACCCTGCGCAGGATTGATTCCCAAGTGTTAGCAGATAGCAGGTCCCGGAGGGAAATCCAGGCCTGTGGGTCTCTCTGAAAGTGCCCCAGGGCCATGGCAACCCGAGGAAATGGTCACCGTGGTCCAATTCGGACACCAATCAGATAAAATGCAGCTCCCAGAGACTGTCTGTAGGGTGAGACAGGGCTGGAGAAGAAACCTCAGAGACCCTCTTAGATGGCTTAAGTTTGGAAGAAAGAGAACGGACAAACTAGCTGCTAATTTGATACTAACAAATTGAATGATCTTGGTAGCCAGATGTAGGGATATCAAGGGCAGCAGGCAGCTGAGGGCAGGATAGAAGTAAGACTTATGGTTGTTTTCCCTTTGAAATGTGGGCTTTCTTACAGCTGTAAGAAACCTTTCTGGTATCCTCACTAGTGTGCACAACCTTGATTTCACTGCTACTGCAAAGGGAGGGGCAAAGTTGTTTTTGTGAGAGAAAATAATCTAGCAGGAAGTATAAAGAGTGAATCAAAGAAGAGTTACTTGTGATGTGAAAAGTCACTAGGTGTTTTTCTTTTTTTTTTTCTGGGGCTTGAGCTCTGTTGTTGACAATAAAAAATAGGAACGACCTCTTCTAGTTAGAGTGTCTTTTAAAGCCCATCTTTAAGGAAAGCTTCTGAGGATGGCGGCCATGGCCAGCCAGGCATGAGTTAGATCAGCGCTGCAGCCCTTAACCCATCTCACACTGCACATCACCCAAAGCATCCAGCCAAGAATGACTTCTATTAAATGACACTTGATTGCAACATAGTGAAGAGTCTTTGCTTTTTAAAACACTGTGACCAAAAATCCTACCCAAAAAGAATGCTGTGTTAAAGAGGGTGTGTAGGAAAGCTAAAAGTCAGTGAAATGCTGTGCATATGACTTGTGAGATAATAAAAGTTCTCCAAGTATGTAAGGTACTGCTGAAAATGGTGTTTTGTTTCTGTATATGGAAGTAAAGATCTGTCCAGTGTGTTGTACTTGGTACTGTGCTTGGTTTTATAAGGCATGTCTGGAAGTAGAAGGGCTTTATGGATCAGTATGGATTTAAATAAAGCTTAAGCTTGATCTAGTAATTTATATAGATAACAATTACAAGAAACGAGAACTTGTGTGTGTATCTGCTAAATGGCAAAGTGAATTTGGTTTTGCTCTCAGGGGTTTAGAAAATGAAGTCAGATTTGCAAACTCTTTAAATAATCTAAGAAGACATGTCTGGAAGAATCAACTATGTTTTATAAAATAATACCCAAGTTTGATAGTGGTAAATGTAAATGCTTGAAAGAAATCTGTAGCTCGTGTTGCTCAGCACTGCCACAGTGGTTTTCATTCACAACGAAACAAAATGTGTGGTAAAGCTGAGCGCTACCTTTACTTTCCTTCATTCCTGTTTGCTTGCTTGTATGTGTGAGGATGTATGTAATGCCTTATTTGGGAAGGAGAGGGGGATCCTGGGAAGGAATTCTGGCAGAGCACAAATCCAGGGGTGCAGGCTTATTGGCTACACTGTGCCTGGCTGGTTGGCAGGAGGTGCTGAATGTTATAAAGTGTGTTTATGTACAAAACATTGATTTTTGTGGATTGTAAAGCAATGCAAAAATAAAAGCTTCATAAAAATAGGAATATAAATACTGTTGTAACTTTCTAAACGCAGAAACAGGTTTTAGCTTATTTAAAGAGAGCAGAAATCTTGGCATCATCTTTCAGTAACGCCTTACAGCTTTCCACAGGCCGTCTCCATCTCTTCATTCAGCAGCCCTGGGCACCTCCAGAAGCTCTGTCTGGATCTATATTTTTAATAGCCCTTCCTTCACTCTCTGCTTTGTCTAACTGTGTTTTGAATCACCTGTATCTGGATTATATAAATATTTAATATTTATTCCATATATATCTCAAAATCCACAAGAACCTGAAGTAATTAATTCAATAGCTTAATTATGTGTGGTAAAAAAAAAGTTACATTTACTGAAAACCTGCTCTTATTAATTTCAGGGGATATTTCTGAGTCCTCATCATTGGGAGTAACAGTCTTTTTTTTTATCTCCTCCATGAGTGCATAAATTTTTGTCATATCTTCTCTCCACTCTGTTTATTCTGTGCTGAAAGGCCTAACGTATTGAATCTGTGCCATGCAGGAGCTGTTAATTGTCTTTATTATCCTCATAACATCTTTTTGTGCCTTTTTTACGAGTGCAGTCCAAGTCCCTGCAGTTTATATATGCAGAGATTAATGCTTTCTATTGCATTCTCCATTGTTTTCTAGTAATTACTATTTACTTGTTTTCACTTTTCAGACACCTCAAAGCAATGAGTTGACTTTTTCATAGTCACTCCAAGATTCTTTCCTAAGCATTTCTAGAAACTAGAGCAGTATCTCCTGGGGTATATATATGCCCATACACTTGAGTAGGTGTCCTTCGATTAATTTTCTCACTGAGTATTAGTTTGCACCAGCAGACACTGAGGTGCATTTGCAATTATATTATCCAGTTACTCACACTGGATAGGATCCTCTGCTATTCCTCATGTTCAGGTTTAGTTTTGACTACCATGAAACATCATTTTTATAATGTGCTATTCACAAGCATTTTGATTTTTGCTAACTCATACATGTAGCAATCTCCTTAGTCATCATTTTTGCTTGAAATGAGGCTTTTCAACACCTAGCAGCTTACTTGCTACTCATCATGCACAATTGTTGTTAATCAGCTGGAAATCCAGCTATAGACTCAGGTTGTTGTTTGGAAATTGTTTTCAGTTCTTTGAGGCTGAGCTAAACATTTGTAATACCTGACACTTTTGCACTAGCGTCAGCAATAAAAGCACCTTCCCAGTTCAACTCAGCATGTGTAACCAGTTTGTCTCTGCATTTACTTTTCAAACACTTGTTTTAGTCATGCTAAGACCACAAATACCTTATTTGTTTAGCCATTGAGAAAACCATTTTGTTTCCTTTAATACCTTGACACATGTATTAGTGTCTGAAATAGGTACCCAGCCATTATTTTCGTATTCATTTTAATTGCCCTCTTGGCCTTTAAAAAATAAACCTTTGCATATTATAGAACAGTGCCTGAAGTGGTGTTGGCAAGGTCTGGTTAATACAAATACGTGGTCGTAGGAGCCCAAATCCATAAAGCCGTAGCTTCCATGTCTATACAACACTGAATTCTTAACGCTTATACGGCCACCATGTTCGGTACACTCTGCCTCCCTCCCCGCACAGAAGAAATGGGCTCATGTGCCATTTTCAAGGTACATTTTATTTACAAAGAACAAACTTTTATTGTTTGACACAAATACTTAATTTGCTGCTTCATCATATTTCAGCTTTTTTAACAGTAAAATGTTAATTTGGTAAAAACACCACTGTGGTTAAGTGCTATAAGAGGAAGATGAAAGTATTTGAGGCTAGTGTGAGTGTGAAAACAGCACTTGATGTGCTTTTTAAGCCCAACTTAATGTAAGGGCTCCAAAGATCCCTGTTTATATCAACGTTGCTGCAAGACACCCTCACTTCTCTGGCTACAGACATCGATCTCATCATCCTTACAGTCTTCAAAAGCTTCTCTGTCAGACAAAGCTTAAGACACTAAAAAAAGAAGCCAGTGCAGAAGACATCAACTTTTTTTTATGATCACTCCTCAGTTCAAACAATTCAGGAGGCTTCCAGAGAGGGACACAGCACCTAGTTTACTTCCATGGGTTACAGCTGTCTTCTGCAAGACTGTTCCTCAAAATCATTTTCCAAAGTTACTCCATAAAACAGTATGGGCCCTGTCTTTACTGTTGGTGAAATCTTGGCTGTGCAGGATAGCAAGAAGGTTAAACAAGTTTCATCATTTTATCCAGCTGTAAAAAAAAAAAACAAACCAAACAAACAAAAACCACAAACAACAAAACCAATAGTCTAACACTTTAAAGCAACGCTTAAACTGAGACTTTAAAGTGCCATTAGCTGCCTGCTCCTGTGTTTCACCCCTGTGTGGCAATTTGAACGGATTAGTATGGTTCCTTCAACTTCCCAGGTCCTTTGTCCAGGTCCTGCAGCTCCAGAGACACCTTCCCAGGGCTGTCACCTATTTCCTCACGAGGGGACACCTGGCTGGCCCAGCTTGCTCACACCAGCCAGCCTTGCAGCTCACGGGGTCTCCACTGCCCCGAGCTCTGCAGCCTCTGGCCCTGCTTGTGCACAAAGGCTCAAACTCCTTCACGGGTTAAACAGTTGGTGAGTAGGACCAATATTCCCTATCTGTTGCTCAAAAAAATGATTCTGAGAGAGGGTAGTGGAGTCTCATGTGAGAGACGTGGAGTGATACCTTTTCACAGAGAGGAACTCATTTCACCAACAGCAGTGACATGAAGATGCACGCACAGGGCCAGGGACCCACAGACAGAGGAAGGTTTATAAAAGAGGGTCATGATTTTCTTTACTTCTGGAAAGGTGCTTTCCACTGTCCCTCATATATAATCTCTCCCCAA
Source organism: Mesitornis unicolor (assembly GCF_000695765.1). Taxonomy (NCBI): domain Eukaryota; kingdom Metazoa; phylum Chordata; class Aves; order Mesitornithiformes; family Mesitornithidae; genus Mesitornis; species Mesitornis unicolor. Next base: position 3,485 of record NW_010203817.1, on the reverse strand, counting down.
AGGAGAGAGGGGTAAGGTGCAGTCCAGAGCTAGGGGCAGACCTTACTTTTGACTAATTCCCACCCTTTGCCATGCATATTACATCTGTAAATGCACTATTAGAGTTCAGGCTAAGTTCTCTCAGGTTTGCCAAGAACACTTTAATCTTTGATGCTTATCTGAGGAGGTTTTGTTCTTCTGTATCTCTAGGAGCACACAGAGCTTAGAAAAAAAACCCACATTAGTTTGCTTATTCACAGATAAGAATGAGAAGAAGCCAATGAGAGAAGCTAGTGGGAAATGGTGGAGGCTGGGGAGGAAAATTGCTAAAGCATTCTTGATGGAGCAGCCACGAAGGCTGCAAGGTATAAAGGGTAGTGCCAGTGAGGTCTGAAGAGAGGCTAGGTGCCAGCAATGGGAGGACTGATGCTGCACACCCCACAGAGGGAGGGAAGCGTTGGAATTAAAATTTCTTCTGTGAGTCATTGGACTTGGTGACAAGAGCTCAAGGGAATAAAGGGGAGATCAGGCAGCATCCAAGAATGATGTATGATTCCTCCATGGAAGGTGGGCTGTTTTCACATGAGTTGAGTTGTTTTAATTCAATGCTAATCAAGTACATTTGCTTGTTCCTTTTGTCAATATTCAAATCATTGACTACGTGACTAATCTAGCAGAGTTTGCTGAGGCCTCAAATGCAAGTCCTGCATCAGATTAAAAACAAGAATAGGATGATTCAGTAACGACCTGGTTGCACCTATGTATGCATCATATTAACCAAGTCATTTCTTCAATGCAAATATATAATGGGAAACATTTCCTCTGGCTAAGCTAATCAGAGACAAGGGAGTTGAACTGGGTTCGGGAAGGAAGAGTCATGAGGAAATAAGGAGATGCAATTAAAATCTCATGCTGTCAAAAAAAGGAAAAAGAGAAAAGCAGTAGCTATTACAAAGAGCTTTCCACGTAGAAGCTACAGTCAAGCTCACAACATGTTCCACCAACAGATCTGTGCTGGGTTACAGCTGTGGCCTGGAGATCATATCTCTGTGTGGTGCTCTCAGTCAAATGCAATCCCAGGGCCCTTTAGGTGGCATCCCCATGTCTGATGCTACTCCCTGGAGCAATGCCCCCGGGAACATGCTTGTGAAGCCATATGGGATGCATCTGGGCTGTGTCCCAGGAAATGAGGACAAGTCAAATTCTCAAACTCCCACTGTTTTTTCATTCCCTAGTTTTACTGCATTCCCCATTTTTAGACCTTTTTTCCTGGCAATTCAACTACTTGTCTAACGGCACTTGTCACTCATCCCATTAGATGGCTCCTTCACAGGTTGAAGCCAAGCAGTTCTGTCTTTATTTGTGAGCATTGAAGAACAAGGCCTCTATCACCATTGAGGGGTGAAGATAACTTAGTACTCTGCAAAGTGGCTATGTGCATAACTTGGAGAATGCTAAAAATCTGCTTATTTTTGGCAGCCATCCATACTCAGTGAAGCAGATTTAAAAAGAGCACAGCATGACAAGTCAAGATAGTGATGCCGATAGGCAAAAATCTGCAGAGCTCTTGGGCACTGAAGCACACCAAACTACGTGCGAAGCTGGCACCCATGCCCTGTCCAGAGTAAACATCAGGAGAGCTCCTGTCATGACAGAAGACCAAGCAGGCAGCTGCATGCTGGAGCTTGACTGCTGTTAGTCAATGGGCAACAATTTGGAGCTGGAAAGTCAACAGAAATTAGGCAACAAGCTCTGCATTGTACAGGAAATAATAAAGGAACCTGAAGTAGGCTTCAGGAAGACCTGTTGGGCCAAGGGCCACTGGGCGTATAATGAAAAAAGGTATTTTCCCAGATCATATGTGTACTGGTAAGGTCAACAGAAGTCTGCCACATAAATAACAGAGGTTGCACTTGGAAAGTAGAAGCCACTTGCACGAACAAAAACTAACTAAGTACTGTCTGTCCAAATCCAGATTTCCAATCAAAGTCAGGGAGCCCTACCTGACGCTGATCGGAGCCTTCAGGCGGGTACCTGCCTCATTTGAGGTGGTTCCCAGCACCTCTGGATGGGAGCTGAGGATCATCCACCCCAAAGTCCCTGCAATGACGCAGAGAAGAGGAAACGTCAAGGAGATCCGGGATGGCTTGTCTGGTACAAGAGGTTCCTGTGGGGGGAAAAAAGGTATGAGGAGCCTCCCAAAAATCCAGGGAAAGCTTTCAAGGACCTCTTATTAAGGGGACCACCGCGCCGTACACCCAGGGCTACCAGCGGCCTTGCCCACAGCCCCGGGAAGGGCTGGAAATCACCACTCACTCGCTCTATTCTGGGTTGTGCAGCTCCCTGCCAAGCGTGGACCCAGGCGCCCCTCACACCCACACTGGAACACCCACCTCTCTCCAGCACTGCCTCTTACAGACAACAGCACAACGGGGCCACCAACTTCTTTGCCTCAGTCTTTACTGGCAACCTCGCATGCCCAGGAAGGCTCTGTGGGATACAAAACAACTCTGATACGGATGAATCCAGAACCTGAGGATACAACCACAGCTCTGCTTTTACTAGAGTGGCTTAAATAGTCACCTCCACACCTCTGTGTTGAAAACCCTCTCCTAGATTGCATGTCAGGCCCATTCAGACATGAAAAATGTACCCTCCTCGCCTTGAGAGCCCCACACCTTGGGTGCAGAGACAAGCAAGGTTTTTGGGTCACGCAATTCTGTAAAGTCATCGATCCCAGCACATCCATTTTAAATCTTTTAGGGATGCAGCTCTGTGTAAACCTGACCTATGTGGACTGGGGTCAGAGGTAAAGGCTACCACCAACCCGCTACATGATATTCTTGGAGAACCCAAGAACATGTAACATCAGGCACTCCAGTGGTACCAGTTTAGCTGCAGGACTTTCTTACAAAATAAATAATGGTGCATCATTTGGTACAAAATTCCCGTTGTTCCATTTTTACCTGTGGTTCTGGCTTCTCCACAGGTCCAATATTGTTTCCTACAGACCTCAACCAGGTACAAGGAAGTGCTGAAGACTGCCATAACCAAAGGCTCACATTGCCTTTGTCCCAGCATTCATCACTTCCCAAAATGCAGTTCTTTCCACTGGTATTTTTAGAGAGTTTTACATTTCAGTAGAGTTTTTATGACCCTTCTACAACATTCCCTGCTGCTCCTTTTTGGCTTTTGAATTTTTAAAAAAGCAAATTCTAGTACCATCTTTGACCATTTCTCAGCTCATTG
>NW_010203817.1:0-236 GCF_000695765.1 Mesitornis unicolor | reverse complement strand
AACCGCGCTGGTTGACAACTCAGCTTTACCACCACACAACAAAACATCCTTTGCCAGGATTAGTAGCAACGCATCGAGGTCCACACAGAGCGCCACCTCAGCACGGAAACTCCTACCTGCTTTACGCAGCGCAGGGTTTCATCAACTTCTGTGCTCAAGAGGGCACAGCACACACAAAACACACCTGAACCAGCTCCGACTGCTTTCTTGATCCACAGGGAAGTGCTCTGGCGCAC
>NW_010203816.1:0-2041 GCF_000695765.1 Mesitornis unicolor | reverse complement strand
TGCCCAACTCTCCAGCCTGTCCAGATCTCTGCGAAATATTTTCTGGTGGAACAACTCAGTGCTGTTCCTCTGTACTAGTAAATGGGATGCAGAACTATGTTTTCTATGTGTGAATGTTCTACATAGCCATGTGCATAGCTTCAAATGTCACTGCCTAGAGTTCAGAAAATCTGCAGTCAACAATACCAAGGATATCAATCAAGAAATTGGGAATACTGCCCATTGGAAAATACATGGCAATCTGCAAAGGTTGCAGTGAGGCACTGGTTATGGCAAGCTCCTCAGGATGATCCTTGAATGCACTGTTGGGGTGAAAGTGTTCCTCTCTTATTGAAAACAAGTGGTTCTTCCTGAGAACCGATGATAGCAAGGTCTGTCCCTTCACTGAGCAGGTTGCACAGGACAGACTTTCAGTAGCACAGTCTTATGTGAGCACGGGCACAGATTCTGATCTCCACTGATGCCACAGAAATCTAGGAGTAGGCCAGTGAAAATCTTGGAGCTGCTTTGGAAGTATTGCAGGCTAGACATCAGCAAAGCCTGGCCATAGGGTCAGCAAAATTCCACATAAATGCAAGTTATCTGCAGTGTACTGCTTTTTTAATGAGAAACTGACACTAACGTAATTACTTTGCCAGGATGCATAGATGCCCTGTGAAAATGAAGACTGCACCTGTTGTGACGGGTGCACCCTCTCTGACTGAGCGAGCAGCATTTTCACAGAATCACACCGAAACACAGAATATTAGGAGTTGGAAGGGACCTTGAAAGATCATCCACTCCAACCCCCCTGCCAGGTTCAGGCATCACCGACAAATCAGCCCTGATGAGCAAATGCTGAAAACTGTGCTAGGCCACATCTTCTCAGGCACTCAGGAGTCCAGGACACGTCTTACCAGGAGCTGAGAGTAGCAGCCTGAGCTGGGCCTGGACAGAACAGTCACTACAGCTGCACACCTGCACACACACTGCAAGGTTTGACTACGAGCCCGTCCCCTCACACTGTTGCGGTCTGTAGCCTCCCCTGAGCCCACTGAGCTCTCCTGTACAGCAGCAGCTGCACAGCAGTGATTCCCCCTTGAGCAGGGATGCCTCTCAGGGTTACTCCTCTAGGTCAAGAGACCCCTTACCCAGCATCTGGTATCTATAATGAGGTAAGTGACATTTTACATTAGGACTTAAAGTATATTCTGTGCTAGTGACATCTATAAATCCAGCTATAGCTTAGTATTACAAGTGTAGTGAGTAGTAGAGTGCTTCACCACTGTCTAAATTATTGTGTAAATAATCTAAATCATTATTAAACCATTCTCAAATCACTGTTAAATCCCTGTTTACCTATAATTCAGTTATTGCTTGACCAACATTTGATTGCTTCCCCTTGTACTTGTAGGGGACTTCAACTACTCAGATATCTGCTGGAAATATAACACAGCAGAGAGGGAACAGTCCTGGAGGTTCCTGAAGTGTATGGAGGATAACTTCCTGACACAGCGGGAGAAGGAACCGACAAGGGAAGGTGCCCTGCTAGACCTGCTGTTCGGAAATAGAGAAGGTCTTGTGGGGGGTGTGATGGTTGTAGTTTGTCTTGGGCACAGTGATCATGAAATGCAAGTTTACAGTCCTTGGAGAAGCTAGGAGGGGGGCTAGCAGAACTGCAAGGGGGGGGGCTAGCAGAACTGCCACTTTGGACTTCTGACGGACAGACTTTGGCCTGTTTAGGGACTTGGTTGACAGAGTTCCTTGGGAAGCGGTTCTGAAAGGCAAAGGAGTCCAGCAAGGCTGGTCACTCTTCAGGAAGGAACTCTTAAAGGCGCAGAAACAGGCCATCCCCATGTGCCAGAAGATGAACCGGCAGGGAAGGAGACCGGCCTGGCTGAACAAAGAGCTCTGGCTGGAGCTCAGGAAAAAGAAGAGAGTTTATGATCTTTGAAAGAAGGGGCAGGCATCTCAGGAGGAGTACAGGGCTACTGTGAGGCTGTGCAGGGAGGAAATTAGAAGGACTAAAGTGCAGCTAGAACTCAATCTAGCTAGTGCTGTT
>NW_010203815.1:0-19896 GCF_000695765.1 Mesitornis unicolor | reverse complement strand
CTCCTCTTCTCCAGACTAAACAATCTCAGTTCCCTTAGCTGTTCCTCATAAAACACAGGATTCGAGGTGCGGCCTCACCAGTGCCCAGTACAGGGGCACAATCCCTGCCCTGCTCCTGCTGGCCACACCATTGCTGATAAAAGCCAGGATGGTGTTGGCCTTCTTGGCTCAAGGGCACATTGCTGGCTCATGGTCATCCTGCTGGCCACCAGGACCCCCAGGTCCTTTTCTGCCTGGCAGCTCCAGCCACTCGTCCCCAAGCCTGCAGCGTCCATGGGGTTATTGTGACCCAAGGGCAGGACCCAGCACTTGGCCTTGTTGAAGCTCACACAATTGGCCTCAGCCCATGGATTCAGCCTGGCCAGGTCCCTCTGCAGAGCCTTCCTATCCTCAGGCAGATCAACACTCCCTCCCAACTTAGTGTCATCTGCAAACTTGCTGAGGGAGCACCCTATCCCCTCATCCAGATCATTGATAAAGATGTTAAACAGGACTGGCTCCAAAACCGAGCCCTGGGGAGCACCAAATGTGCAGAAGAGTCATACTTACTTTGGTTCAACCCCACGTCCCTAGACAAAAACACTTGCAAGCTCCAGAGCTATCACAACAATTCCAGGCATTTAAACCCTCCGAGATTTAGGAAGTTATTTATCGTACATGCTTCTCACAGTTATTTTGTCTTTAAATTTTGATTACATGAGGAAAAACGTAGTTCTCTTTGTTGCTAGCGATATACAATTAACAGGCTAAAGGTTACAATTAGTATGCTAAAGATTACAATTAAGACAGAGATTTTAGGTTAGCCCATGTTTCAGGCAAAAAATACATTGGAATGTTTTTGCTTAAATATTGCTTGAGATAAGGTCTCAACCTTACGGACAGTCCAGGAATTTCCAGGAGAATTTATAGTACACCTTCAGCAGCAACTAAGGCTCAGTTCTAAGTATTTTGTCATGTGTTTAGTCTTACTCAGGGAGGTAGAAGTTTCCACGGTAAAGATTTTAAGTGGCTTTGTCAATATATGGGACACCTTGGGGAGAAAAATTAGGACAAAATAGTTCAAAATAATTCATAGAGGATTCTGCTGTCTCCCACTTGGAACAGAATGAAAATTAATAAAATAGCAAATGGAAATCTGTTGATGTTCTTAATTTCTCTGCAACTTCTTGTCACTCAGATGTATGGACACGTAGTGACCCTAAATGCAGTATATCATGGGAATTATAAAGAGCATCAGCATGGCAAATCCATACCAGTGTGTATGATACTTTAAAGATACTTGAGATACCCTTCATACCTGAGAAATATGATAGGAATAAAATTAAACTAAGCTGAGGCACAGTCATGGAATTAAAAGAATTAATTTTTAGTAACTTAAAGGCTTAACCAAGTTGCCAGGCATTGGAGAGGATCCTGGGGCTCCTGTATTGGATCGAAGGCTCCCTCTCATGATTTGAAATGAGGTTCAAAGCATGAAAACTCAGTAAATGAGGCTCCAGGGAGTCATCATCGTTACCTGCAGTTGACCACGTGGAGGTGGTTTAATTTTGCAGAAAGCTGGGACTGGGAAAAATTAAGCTTTAGAAATTTCTTGGGTGTAAGTGCATTACATTGTATGCTTATATACAGCAGTTACTGTGTTCCCAGGAGGGCTGTAAAGACCATGTGTGGCCATTAGAAAGGAAAATAGAGGCATGGTAGTTTTGCTTAGTTCAAATGCTGGGTGTATTTGTTAGGCTTATTTTTGTATGTAATAGAGTGCAAAGCTGAGATGTAACAGTAGCAGAACCATGGAAATTTAAGTGATGAAGTTAGTTTGATGACAATTATTGATATAGGCAATAGAAGTGTATGCTAAAGTAGTAATTGACATTAAGAAAGGCATAGAAAAAATGTACACAATGTACATAAAACGAGATTCAAGAGGCATGTTTAGCAAGGTGGTTCTCTAGAGCTTTTCCTCAGCTTATTTTTTAAGAAAATTTCAGGTTTTTCCATATGCCTTTGCCGCTGCCAGGTTGTTTTCTGAGCGAACGTCTGGTTTTGGTTTTTAATCATAAGAAATTGCATTTCTTTCTCTTAGTTTCCACCTGAGTATAAACTAATACAGTATCTGTAATACTGTAATAAGGATTGATTGAAAGTGAACCTGGAAAAACTTATAAGTAAGACATCACTGTGGCTGTAGTTTTTAACGTGGAAAATAACTACAAGGGAAATGCCAGGAACTAAGGGGATTAATTTTGAAAACTTGACCTCTTATTTTTCTTCTGTTCCTGAGTCAGAACCCCAATTCTCGTGAAGTAGCTAAAGACCCTGTTGTTGCTTATCAATCTAAAAGTCTGATTTAAAGTTTTTAAGGTATTGACCAAATTGCTTATAAAATGCAAGACTTCTACACAAAGTAGGCTAGAAAATTCTCCAGTATAAATCAAAGAAGTCAGTCATAAAACTGGTGGCAGGGAAAGCAAATCAAGGAGGGGAAAGAGAAAAGATGTATTTTAAAATGAGAATGCTAAATGAGAGAGCTAATCGATGTCTGCCTCATAGGCATAGGTCTATGATAGAAAGAACTGATGTCAGGTTGCTCAGACGATGCTGTAAATGCAGGTGATGAGATTTTTGGGAGACCTTGGGGTAAGCCATGCAAGGATTCTGGAAATGAAACGCACTTTTAAATCTTTTTGGGAATCAGTGGGATGGTTGGAAGTGGGAGCTGCATGGTGGATTTTTCCTCAGTCACAGGAATGAAAGCGGTGACGTTTGCTCTCAACTGCAGTACAGAAAGTGATCATTTCATGAGAGCTTATGTTCAAGAGTTAAGGTACAGAATTCAGTAGTGGCTCTTGTGCTGGTCATAGGTAGGAAATATTGTTTATTTTGGTACCATTGACTGGAAAGCTCCCTAAAGCTGCTGAAAGCAGCAGACTTCATTTGCCTTCCAGTAAGCAAAAATGCAGCTTACACATGCACGCCTGCAATTTTTTTCCTGAAGATTTGATCACGTTGCTGGTGGCAGCAAATTTCTAAATGAGCTCATGTGAAAACTCAGGATTCAGTGTTATTCTAAAGTCATAGCAGGAGGCAATTCGTTAACTGATCTTGAAGGAAAGGTAAATGAATGAGAGTGGATTCACGGTATATTTTACTGAAGAGACTAAACCTGTTGCAGTACTAACACATGAACAAACAAATGATCAAATGTAGTTACAGATGTTAACTCACAGAATCACAGAATCACAGAACGTTAGGGATTGGAAGGGACCTCAAAAGATCACCCAGTCCAATCCCCCTGCCGGAGCAGGAACACCCAGATGAGGTTGCACAGGAAGGCGTCCAGGCGGGTTTTGGATGTCTGCAGAGAAGGAGACTCCACAACCTCTCTGGGCAGCCTGGTCCAGTGCTCTGTCACCCTCACTGAGAAGAAGTTTCTTCTCCAATTTCAGTGGAACCTCCTGTGTTCCAGTTTGTGTCCGTTACCCCTTGTCTTATCATTGTTTGTCACCGAGAAGAGCCTGGCTCCATCCTCGTGACACTCACCCTTTAAATATTTCTAAACATGAATGAGGTCTCCCCTCAGTCTCCTCTTCTGCAAACTAAAGAGACCCAGCTCCCTCAGCCTTTCCTCATAAGGGAGATGCTCCACTCCAGATGAGTATTGAGTGTAGACAAGAGTGTTGCTAAGGATCAAATGTTGGAACCGTTCTACTACTTTCAGCACTGAAATATATGTTAAGAAATGGGGCAAACACAAACACAATACCTTGTAGTAAATCTTGGCTGGATTTGGGTGAAGTTGTAAACGACAAATCGATTCTTTTATTAACCACAAATTCTCCTTTTTCTTTACTTCATACGCTTGTGAACAGCCTCTGATATTATCTGATAAGTCCCTATTTTAATATTATTTCATAATATAGTCTCAATTAAAAATTTTATGGAGGAAACTTTGAAATAAATCATTATGTGTATCTTTACTTTCAGTAGCCACCTTCAGTTGGGTATTAATAGGCACAATAAGGAACAGGTCTGTTAAGGGCATTCACATGTTGAAGTCATCTTGGAGGTTTTGCTGAAAGAAAGATTTATTTCTTCATCCAAATGTTTGCACATCTAATAAACAACTTACCTGGCATGTGTGTTTGTGAAAACAGCAAAACTGTGGAGATTATTGGATGATATTTTTTCAAGGGCAGGGTTTCAACATGAAACTAAAAGCTTACTCGTGAGCGTCGCATTCAGCCAGAGAACAGGAACAGGCTTTGTGATTGATGTGTCAAGGCAAGGCCGAACAAAACAGCTCTGGATTTGAGTATCAGATAGTTTTTAGTGTTACCGGTAAGGAGAGCAGACATTTACGGAATGTGGTCTTCTACAACTACTGCATGTTTCATACAGGGGAGCTGAACTCAACCAGTATATGGAAAGGATGAGGTTTGTGGCGTGGACCTAAGGTAGGACACGGGTGAGCCTTGAGGGTGCATGGGGATCTCTGCAGTGGTGATGGAGGTTGTCTTCCTTTTTCATGATGCCATGGGTAAAATGGGATCTGTACAGTGACAGGACAAGAGGAAATGCCCTCAAGTTGCACCAGGGGAGGTTTAGATTGGATATGGAGAAAAATGTCTGTACTGCAAGAGTGGTCAAGCACTGGAAGGGGCTGCCCAGGGAGGTGGTGGAGTCCCCATCCCTGGAGGGGTTCAAGCAGTGCCTGGATGTGGCACTTGGGGACATGGTTTAGTGGCCATGGTGGGGTTGGGTTGACGGTTGGACTTGGTGATCTTAGAGGTCTCTTCCAACCTTAATAATTCTGTGATTCTGTGATTTTTGTAACTAACCTTTTTACTTGGTAAAGCAAAGTCATCTCCTGCTGTGATCAGTAAGACATCAGCAATTCCAAGACATCTGCCCTTTTTCTTTTCTTTCTTCCGTCTTTATCATCTTCCTTTCAGCTCCCTTCCCTTCCCCTCCAAGTTTCCTTTTTTGTACGGTGGGCTTCCTGAAGAAACTGGCAGTGCAGAATTAGTATTTGAAGTAGATGGAAAATTCAAGAACGTGAGATAGCACTCATTTAATCATATTTGGGAAGCTATTTCTGCAGAGGAATTCCTTAGTCAAACCCTACTGAAGACAGAATTTGTAGGAAAAGCAGTTAACATCTGGACATCAGTATCCCTGAAATTTTGGGGACATATAGTTAGAGTTATTATCTTGCTGCTGCTTTTGTTCCTTCTCTAGCTGTTGCATTTTTAAAGAAAATACTTCAGTACCATTTATTCGTAAGTCATTGGAAGTTCCATTTTCTCTCTACTTTTTTAAAAAAATTAAGGTTTTAATGGTTACCATATTGTGCATGAATGATGTCTGTAATGAGCAGAAATGCTTCAAAGCATTTTGAAAGGAGGACGCTAAGCTTTCTGAAATGCTCTCTGATTGAATATGAGATATGGGAGCACCTAACTTGTTTTAACAATGAACACTCTTTTTTTTCCCCCCCTTTCTCCTGTGTAAAAATAGATCACAGCGCAGTGACCCCAAAGGGAGAGAAAGAATGGAAAAGATGTGTGTTTCTCTAAAACTCCTGACTATATTGTTACGATCTGTGTCAGAGGATGACAAATCCAAAGTGCACCGCTTCCTGTGCTCTTTGAATTAGAGCTTGGTGTGTGCTACACTGTTTTGACCTCTTCAAAAGTCTGTAATTTAATTAGTAATTAGCATATTTCTCCTTCCCTGTCCATTTTGAAGGGGAAAAACGAACAGACATATACCACTGTGATAACACTTCATTCTTTTCTGAATCTAATTGCGTATTTTGAACGCAATTTGTATGAAAGCGTTCTCGTATGAATTTAAATCAGAAGGCTATAAAAACAATAAGCAGTATTAACCAATGGGAATTAAAGACTACCTGAGCTGGCTAGAACAAATTTACTCCCCAGTCACTAATTTATAGGCTTGGTGCTTGCCAGGGTATTTGCCCAGCTGCATCTGCCTTATCAACGCGTTCAAATGTGGATTAGCTAGCACAAAAATTTGGCAGAGGAATAGGGAATTTTTCACCTCAAGGTCAGAAACAAAGCAGACTGATACTGATTTAATGCTGTTACGGTCTGATAGTTTGGCACAAACGTGCCGTCCGTTGACACATGTCTACGTTGGAAGAAGGACTCTTTTCTAAATGACATCTGGTTTTACAAGAGCACTAAGTAGCAGGCACCTGCCTGGCTAGAATTTCGGTGTCCTGGCTAAGATAGTTGTCTGGGCTTCCTCTGAAAGCCGTGGGGAGAGGGATTTTCAGAGTGATTCACACTGTTCTGAGATACACGTCTAAAATAGATGAGATGACTCATCCTCTGGAAGTACCTGCCACTCTACTGACGGCAGAGGGAGACCTAGATGACTAACTTAGCCTAGATAGCTCAATTCTGGGCTGGTAAGTGATATGAGAGAGAGCTCAGCACCGATGGCTTTTAATCTGTTAAAGTATGCAGTCATTATGAAAAAGCCTGTAAGACCATTCATCATGCCGTGTTTGCTGAAAGAGAGGTGGACCTGCATTCCTGTCTGATATATCTTTCACAGATATGTCTATTTTAATATTTTTTTGCAAATTAATCTGTATCAAAGTGAGAAAAAGAAGGTGTTTCTTCACCTTAAAAATCCACCTGGAAAGGATGAAGTGTTATTTACATTACACAGACATATGAAGCAATGGGCATGATATTTATTCTGCATCAGTTTCCATTATTAAAGTTGCTTTATACTGAAGTTGCTTTGTATTTAAATTGCTTTGTATTTAATACCAGTGGAACTGGATGTAAAATCCATTACGCTCAGTGCTTATATCCTAAAAGGTTGTTTGCATGTATCTGCTTAAGTACAGCATGGGCTTTGGAGATCTGCAGGGGAACGTACACAACATTAACTTCGCCGTCCACTGGTTACTGCTTCAGGTGCACTTTTTTGCAGAACTTAGAGAAATTAAGCTTTAAACTCATGTAATTAAAACCTGTCACTTGGCCAAATTGAAAATTATAAGGTCTCGGGGAATATTCAAGAAGTATTCACAACATCTGATTTTAGATAGCAAATTAGGTTTCTAAACAAGTAGTCTACGCACCTTCTGTAATCAGCGAAGAGGAGTTGGCACCTGCAGGGAACAATTTAGGGCAACTAAGGTAAGGGAGAACTTAATGCCTTGGTTGTCCTCCTGAGGACTTACCCTGCTGCCTACCTCGAATCATCTGAAATAACCCCTGTGATATTTATCCCTCTGTATTTACTGTGGAGGAAGCCCAGCCTGCTTTTGTAGGCTCTTAAAAGTGGGCAACGTGAATACGTCCCTTATCGTTGCCTGTTACAATCTTTAGGTCAGTAATACATTGTCAACTTGGAGCAGAATATTTTTCTGAATACATTTAGAATGTATTTCTGAATATATTTAGAACATATTTCTGAATGCCAGGCTTAGCTTGCATTAAAAGTGGCTGCCGCATGGTTGATGAATGTAGTATGCTCCGTGATGTTAATGTAGTAGCATGTAATGTAATGCAGTACTAGTGTGTGTGTAGTATGCTCAGTTTTAAACATTTTTCCTCTTGTAACTTAACAGTTTTGATCTCTGCTGTGTCTGCAAGGCCTTGAGTACCGAGCTGCTGGCTGGCACAGGCACCATAAGTCCCTCTTCATTTTCCATTGCATTCAGAGTATTAGGATGCAATGCTTTGGATACAATAGCCTGATGAATTTTTATATTCTTCTGTAGGTCAACAGCTGCTTTACCTGAAGCACTGCACTCCTATTATAGCTTTGAAAGTACAACAACTGGTTATATATTGCTTTATGCAGATCGTACAGAGCTTAGAAATTCAGAGTTGAACCGATTTGCTATGGTTTGAAAAATCATCTACATGGTAAGTTGAGATCCGTGGATTTTCCTTTCCTTTAATATCGCAGTCCGAGTTTATAGGTAAAGCCCAAATCAGAGAAGGGTGAAGAGAAGTCCCAGAATAAAGACCAGCCTTGATCAATCTTCATTGCGCACAGAGAGAAAACAGCACAATACAGGATATTACGTTATCACTTGGGGGAGAAGGAGTTTTCAGACATTCAGGGAGAAAAGGAGGCAAGTTACAAAAGACAACAACCAGAAGTGCTGGACATTGGGCAGAGTTTAGATGACAAAATTACTTCAATATGGTAACCATAAGAAATAGTGAACGCGTTCACCGAAGAAAATAAACAACCTTGAGTCTGTTGGATAAGTTCAAATTCTACCCTTTGGTAATTCTTGTTTTAAAGACGAAGGACGGTAAAATTGCAAAGGACACAAGGGTGTATCCAGGGGAACAAGAACATCATTTATAGTCGCCAGAGTTGTTTGATGAGGCTCACTTGCTCGATACCTGATAACAAGGAAGACCGATCTGTCACTGTATGGTTCCATAGAGAAGATTTGTCCGTAATAGGGTGCATTAAACAGGGTAATGGAAATTACTTGAGCAGCTACTGAATTAATTTTCATTTTAAACAGCCTCTTATTTAAAGATAACAACTGGCTGGACAGCATGGCAAGTTTTGTATCTGAGTGCATCTGTTAGGAAAGGACTGGGAGGAGTTTTGAATATAAACCTGACCGTGCTGTCAGCTAACACCTCCCTTACCCTTATGTGATGCATAACACAGGTAGGACTCCCAAAATCATTACCTCATACAAACTGCTATTATTTAATAGAGAATTGTAATTGTTTCTGCAGAGGGTGACGAACGCGATTCATTATATTTGATTTTTTCGTACCAGAAGAGCACTGCTGTTGCTAGTTCAGAAGACTTCTTGGGAAATCAAACCAAGACTGCTAGTTTGGAGCGTTTCTCTGTCAGTTTGAAATCCCCAAGCTGTATCTTTGAGCTCGGCAGTGAGTGCTCTGCAGTAGTACCAGGAGAGCTGAAATAATCAACAATAGAATCCTTTTATCTCATGTCTGAAATCCATAGCTAGAAAGAGAATGTATATATAAATATTTCTCTTTAATATTTCACATTGTGCTTCCACTTAAGAAGTTGAAAGTTCTTTCCCTGAGAGTGGACATAAGCCAAGCCCAGCCATGGGATTAATCATAAATAATTTACATGAAATCCTTCTAACTTAGATACCACGCAATTTCGTAAAGAATGAACACATGTTCTGCGAATACATAAGGCCTGCTAAAATTAGCTTTTTAACACGCCTGGGAACAACACACGAGGCTGCTGTTGCCGTTTTCCTGACATAGCTGATCATGTTGCTTGCTGTTCACAATAATCAAACGCTCTTTTTTGTGGTTTTTTTTTGTTGTGTGTTTTCTTTTTCTTAGTACCCCTTCCAGATCAAGAAAAGAAAAAAAATCTGCTAAAAATTCTGAACAATGTTGACTGGTAAAGGCTGTAGAACAACTATTGCTGCAATAAACAGGATTAGTTTGGGATTACTTTCTCTACAAAGACTCTGCGGCAGTGCCTTACTCCTCCTTGCTGAGAAACGTCAGCCCTTTCGGGTCTCCATGGTTATCTCGCAGAATGGAAAGTAAAAGCATTCTGGGATGATTACATAAAAACTTGTAAAGGGTAAGTGCAAACTAGAAAACAGTGTTTGAGGACTAAACAGCGCCTTTTCAGATGTTGGAGAGTTGAATAGGAGTCTTAAGAGAGAGAGGAATATAAAGCCTAAATGTGCAGCATGGGATGGACCTTGGTTTGGAGAAGATACAGAGCAGACCATCGTGATTTATAAGTGTATTTTTTGAACGTAAACCTACCTCTTTGATTAAAGTGATGAGAAATGGTAATTAGCTGGGCTGTATTTGGAAATTACATCAGTATCTTAATTATTAATTGTAAACATCGGTAAAGTACAAAATATTCAATATTCCTAAAGCACCTGTACAGAAAGAGATTTAAGAACATGGTTAAGGCTAGGCTTGCATACGGATGTGCATGCCATTAAAGTTGGGAAGTGTGGATTTCTGCCACGTTCTGTAAATGTAAGATACATAAATTAGAATTGCTTAGGGATAGTGTTGCTTACATGAATCGCTTCTCCACTGTTTTTCATTTATGAATAAAAGTGCTCGGTGTGACTGCTGTTGTCTCACAATGATCTCAAACAACAGAAAATATCCCCATAACGGCTTGCAGATACGTAATATCCATAAGCTATGTTTCTTAATATCGATTACAGGTATTTTATGTTCACAGACAATTCAAAGCTGGGAGGACTGAAATACACACAAGAGAGGTTTAATATTGATGCGGAGAAACAGCCCGAGAAAATCAGGATGCAGTTCAGGGACAGACTCAAAGTACTGCTCTATTTGGATGGTATTTCTTATCGAAAATGTAGTATGAGGAATGGATAGTGGTACTCAGGTTAAGCATGAGTCAACAGTGTTGTGTTACTGTAAAAAAGTAAACATGCTGGGGACGCATGACAAATATCAAATACTTAAAAGCAGAAAGAGAATAACCTGTCCTGTGGGGTAATGGGAATAGAAAAATACAAAATGGGCTTAAATCATAGGAAAATTTCAGGCTAAATATTATCGTTACATTATTTTTGCTAGGCATGTTGAAAGCTCTGGGTCTTTGGAGGCTTCCTTGCCTGCTTGTTTACGAGCTGGTCAGACAAATATCTGTCAGATAAAATAGATAGGGCCTAGGGACTAGATACATCATTTGGTTCCTACCAGCTCTGGACTCTATTATTCAATGCGGTAATAAAACTTCCCCAGTAGTTTCATGCAAATATGTATAAGGATACAATTCAAAGGGAGTATAAAGCCTTCAGCACGAAGCATGACATGAGATATGCGGTTTTCCTCCAACATAAAACCAACTTCTGTTTTCGGGGAAGTAAATAGTCAAGCTTTCTAATTTAGCTTTGATTTCATATTGTCATCTCAGCGTCGCTCCTTTCTCACGATATCTCATCCAACGCACATTTTTCTGTATCAGAATAATACCTTTGCCTCCTTCCCTCTCCTTGGGACAACACGGTAAAGGAACCAGAAACTGCCACGGACAGCAAACTCAGTTAAAGTAGATGATATGATGCTGTTGTGGAAAAGGGAAAGCTTATTCTGTGGTGTATTAAATAAATTTAATATGCACAGCGCCGGAGGCAGTGGATCTGCCCTATTCAGCGTCAGCTGGGCTACTACAGGGCACCACACCATTAGAGAGAATCCAGAGGGCAACCATAAATACCAGCATTTTGGAAAATAAGACCTGTAAGAGAGAGCAGAACGCAGTGGAGAAATGGGGAGCGGGGAGCTCTCCCTCCCATTTTGGTGTCTGACTCGCACTTCAGCTGTATATGTGTTTAGTGCAGGGTATTTCGCGTTTAATGAGATGCACATGCATATATCTGTGTATATAAAGAACGCTCTTAAGGGAAGCACGTTAACTCTTCCAGTCTGTAAGAGGCTGTTACAAAGGCAGGAGCTGTCACTTGAGCACGAAGACAGCAATTTCATTTTTTATCAAAACCTATATTCAAGAAGGGCTTCTGTGTAAAGCGAGACGAGCTCTATTATGTTGCTGCTGCTTTAGCATTTCTGTGGGAAAATTTTAGAAGTAGGTTACTCAAATGCTTTTCTGTGCTGGTCTTGATGTGCTGTCCCCATTTTGGAACTTCATTAAACCTAAATTTTTCCGATTTCTATTATTTAATAGGGTTTTCTCTTGGTATTTGTAATCAACATATTTCCCCCCCTCTGTTTTCATTCTGTCACCGTGTGCAGAATATCTGAAGCAGTGGAAGAGAAGCCTCCAGAAAGTCGGTGCTAATGCGTCCGTGTAGTGCTCTTGTACATGATTGCTATCTGAAAACCTAGCAGAGTACCGCACAGACAGGTTTTGTGGAAGGGTTGACGTGACACAACACCGTATGCTGCTGTGATTAGGTCTGGTTGGACTCATGTAGTGTTTTATTCACATGGGACTCAGTGAAGGGTGGTCATACAAACTAGGAGGGTTCATAAGGTGGCTCGGACTTTGCATTCTTTCATTTATGGCCCCAACGTGCCTGTGATTAGGCTGCAAAATGAGAGCAGGCATGAAATATGTACTTTTACACCAGCTCGCTCATCCAAAATACTTTTACCAGAAGTCTAAATGAAGAAGACCCTGAGAGACAAGTTTAAAAGGGATTGTTTAAGAAAGATCAAATGTGTTGTATTTTATATTGCTGGGTCTTCCATCAGGATAGGCTGCTTTTCGCTGGGTGTCATACAAGCACGTAAGTCTTCATTTCCACCTGAAATGCTCGAGCGTGTCTGACTCCAACCCCTACTTATCTGACGATAATGCCATTTGCTAAAAGGAAAGACACTGACAAATGCCTATTTCGTGTTACGCACCTACATAAATACAGAGATGTGGACATCTCCAGACAAAAAGGAGCAGAACTGATCTCCTGTGAGATGCCGGAGTCTCAGATGTAATATTTTCAGATACCTCACACCACTAACACCGCCTTAATCCACTGGCTAAAGAGCTTCCCAGACTGAAATGACTCAGGATTTTGCACAGCTCTTCACTGCAATCAAAGGACTTTGGAGAGCACTGAAAAACACTGCAGAAAGGAAGTTATAGTAATTGGCTTTATACAGTTTGGGGAGCAGGTTCTGACGCTTGCTTTTTGTGTGGTTTTTTCCCTGATAAATAAGCTATGTTCCCTAACACCGACTAATTCATTCTTTAAAGTTGATTTTGCCAGCATACATGCTATATAGGTTATTAAAATGACTTTGCACCCTGTATCAAGCAAAGACTTTGACTTACAAACTGTTACCATTTAAGTGACCCCTGTCTCTTTTAAGCGGCGCAGAGATGGTTTCTGTTTGCGCAGCAGTATCCCAAGTAACTCTTTTGCACGAGGAATAAATATTTGAATTAAAGACTGAAGTATGTGCCGTCAGTAACGTCTGTGAAACGATATTGAAAACCTGCCATTAGTAGAAGGTTTTCACATTTGAGAAGTTTAATAGCTTTTCTCAATTTCCTGCGAGACAAAATCTAAGAGATTTTTCCCATTACAGGTAAGTGACAGCAGACTCATTTGTTAAAATAATCATCAATTTCCTCATTAGAAGTTCTTACCTGGATTTTTATAGAATTCTTCTAAAATATCATTTATCTTCTACTGAACAGTAGATTCCTTGAAATAATTACATTCTGCTAGAACATATTTGCATCTTTCTTACCTAATCTCTCAAGAAGCATCTTTCTGTTCTTCTTCTCACTCTCAGTTTCATCTGGCTTTTAATTCCAGTAGAGAAAAAAGTTGGTGTTCTTGTTAGCTTCACGTAACTGTTGTCTGATGCCTGAAGATACAACAGAAGATCTACAGATAGGACTTAGTTCCTGTGATGATAAATTTCCTCCCTGCAATGTTACTCCTCAAGGGAAAAGGTTTTTCATGGAAAAACACCAGTAAATGCCTATTAGTGAACAATCCTATACAGATGTAAGATGTAACTCATAATAAATTCCTTGTTTAACAACAGATAACTCTGAAGGAACTAATGTGACCATATTGTTTCGCCTACTCTGTAGTGGATGGGACATTCTTCCCAACCAAGAGGTTCTCCTTCCCCTCTGCTCTGCCCTGGTGAGACCACATCTGCAATATTGTGTTCAGTTCTGGACCCCTCAGGTCAAGAGGGACAGGAACTGCTTGAAAGAGTCCAGCAGAGCCACAAAGATGATGGAGGGAGTGGAGCATCTCCTGCTGAGGAGCGGCTGAGGGAGCTGGGGCTCTTTAGCTTGGAGCAGAGGAGACTGAGGGGTGCCCTCATTCATGGGGATCAATTTGTAAAGGGCGAGTGTCAGGAGGAAGGAGCCAGGCTCTGCTCTGTGATGTCCAATGCCAGGACAAGGGGCAATGGGAGCAAGCTGGAGCATAGGAGGTTCAGCCTGAACATGAGGAAAAACTTTTTCCCTGTGAGGGTGCCAGAGCATGGCCCAGGCTGCCCAGAGAGGTTGTGGAGTCTCCTTCTGTGGAGACATTCAAAACCCCTGGCCGTGTTCCTGTGTGACCTCCTCTGGGTGATCCTGCTCTGGCAGGGGTTGCACTGGGTGAGATTTCGAGGTCCCTTCCAACTCCTCATATTCTATGATTCTTAAAGAAATCCTGATTGGATTAGATATCCTTCTTGTCCATTACATTGCACCCTCGGTGTCCAGGTCATTATGCAATTTCTTTTTTTCCAGTTCTTCACCTGAAATATTCTTTAAGCAGTGAACCAAAGCCAGGAGATAGACAGTTTGAGAGCACGGATGGGAGCCCTGTTCTTGCAAGAGAGGAAAGGGAGGGGAAGCAGGAGAATTTAGAAAACTATGTGTTCAGTGTATCTTTTCTCTCTGCTTGTTTGCTCTCTCTGTATGGTTTGTTTTGCTGCTGAACACATCATATATGAAAAATCTATATGTGTTTTTATCTCGGGAATAGTGGGAGATGGGTATTCTTCCACTACTGGAGAGAAAGTGTTCAAAGGTATTCCATGTACCTTGATGTATATATTTTCAGAATGAAAAATGAAAATTAAGGGAAGATTTCTAGTTAGTCAAAGAAAAGAAGGAATTTAATGAGAATTCCCTGTCGATAAATGCTGTCTGGCAAACAGGAGGTACAAGACTGACCCTTCTGTGGTCAACTATGTGGTCATTAGACCATTGCTTTGTGTGGAGGACACGTGGGGCTTGTCCCACAGCCCTGGCTGTTGCAGCAGCTGACAGAGAAGCAATGTAGAGCAGCCCCTCTGCAATGTACATCTCAGATATTATTTTATGTTGTGAACTTTTTAAGTGTGACCTCACAAACAGATTAATGTTGTTTTCTCCCCAAATATGTTCTCTCCATCCTAATTATCATTCACTTTTGTGTCTCAGTAGACCTTATCTGGAGCTGTGGTGGACCTTGGTACTTCTCTGTACTTGTGATATATACATTTTCTTGAACCCAGCCTGCATCTTTCCTTCCTTTAAAGAGGCCTCTGAAGAAGAACATTGCTGAAATACCTATGAAAAATTATCCCAGCGATAATGACTGAGTTGTGTAAGAATAGATGCACCTTTGAAAAACCTTTCAAGATGTTCATGAACTGTCTGTTTTATGTACATAGATCTTTTTAGCCTTTTTTTGCCTCACATCAGTTTACTGATCACACACACCTGTGGCTCCTGTTTCAAACTGGGCTCCATCATTGAATTTTACACAAATGAATCACAGAATCTGAGGAGTTGGAAGAGACCTCGAAAGATCATCGAGTCCAGCCCCTGCCAGAACAGGAAATGTAATGAAAAGGAAAAGGAAAAGGAAATGAAAAGGAAATGAAAAGCAAAATGAAGATGCAGAGCCCTGCAGTGATGCTTACCTGTGGATTACTGTGTGAATGCCGAAGCCTGACTGAGAGACTCCCTGAAGTCCCAAAATAAATTTGCAAAAAAATATGATTTCAGGATTGAAAATAGAGATAATAAATTATTTGAAGCAAAGGCTCCAAGCACCATGTGTTTGTGCAGCATTCAACATGATACCACCTTGATTATGCCCAGAGCTCTTGACTCCTGTAAGTGTACGTGACAACCCCAAATTGTACTATTTTATTTATAAGCTATATTATTTTTTTTACCCCTTTTATGAATATTTATCTTCCTATCTATCATCTGCTAATTTGAAAAAGAAAAAAGATAATAGTGAAGAGTTAAACAATAGGCCCTAGTTGTAAACCAGCAAAGCCATAATATTCAGTATTCCAAGGCTGAACCCAACATCTCATCCTCTGTGGCTCCCAGGACTTAACACCAGCTCTAAAATAAATGGGCAGAGTCCCAAATACTGAGGCTGACTTGTTATCTCTATATGTACTTTTCAGATAACAGACATTAAATAATTCACTATACAAAGTCTTATTTCAATTAAAATGGTAAAACTGATAAAGAAGTTTTCTTTACTTTTGGGAACAGATCTCTGGCTTGTAATTGCATTAATTACAAATACACACAGTTGAAAAGTTATTCAAATGCAAATTTTCTTAATGAGAAGAAAGCAACTGGGAGAATAATTTTTCGTTGTTGCCGCTAATGAAAGTATTTGATTTTGTTTTAATTGCACTTTTAATAAAATAAAGTGCTCTCGCAGTGATGAGATTTCACTAATACCACATCATCTACCAGCAGTGCTAGAACTTCCAAAGGTTGCTGATGGTGGATGGATCGGCTGGCTCAGTGGAGATAAATGTACTAAAGAACATCACCAAAGGAAAGCGCTGGGCAGACAATTTATGCCTCTAAAATTCACAAGAGGAGAAGTAAATGAAGTGATGCCTGGGCTCCAGTGTCTTCATAACTAAAAATCATGGAGGAGGGAGTTGGGAGAGCCATTTGGAGAACGTCTGGTCCAGTGCATCTCTACTGCTTTCAGTGCAAGAATTACTAAGGAAATACCCACATGCAATATTCTGTAAGTGTGCCCAAGTTTTAATGTAAAACCCAATTAAAATGAAGTTTAAATTGGAAAAAAAAACCCCTATTTACCTCCTTTTGTTTGTTTGCTTGCGTTGAAATATGCGCACTGCAGAAAGTCATTACACAGAAAAGGATGCCTTCTAAAACTCTATTCAACCTTATGGAAACGGTTTGCATCTCCTAGGTTATGTTAACCAAAGGTAGAGACTTTTGAAGTTCTTTCTTCTCTTGGGAAAACGTTGCTTTTGATTTTTTTAACCTTCAAATAGTTGATATTCCAAAAGGCTTTGCACTCCCCTAAAGTTTCCCTAATATTTTCTCAAACACCGGTAAGGAATTGCAGTAATTCCTCTTGAAAAGGATTGATGGATTTCCCTCCTTTCCCAAACTTCTTTCTCTCAATTTTCCTTCTATTCTAAATTATTATTAAAAACAATGATACGTATAATAAATATTAATGGATTACACTTACATATTTCAATTTTATATGTTAGATGAGAGAAATCACCTGGGAAACCAAGAAGAAACAGCCTGGTGGCTCAGAGACTGCATCCTGCCCCTCTTCACTCTTCAAACTGGTTTTGCAATTTAAAGCAAGACTGAGTTCCATAACTATTGGTCTATTTGCAGGCAATTTAGGAGCAGGAAAAAGGTAAAATGAATCAAATAAATGGGAATGTTTTCATTTAACTCTAATTATAATTAACAGAGTTGAAGGTGTGATAAAAGATTCCTGTAATAAATCGCAGCTGTTTGCATCACATATAATGAAGACATCTAGTTATTTTTAGTGGTTTAACAGAATATAATTTGGTATAGAGACAGAGTGTTAATTTTGTAAGGTTTTTTCAAAGAAGGAAGTATTTGAGAGGTACATACATGGCAAATTAATTTTTCATAGCTATTATGCATAAATGAAATTTAGAGAAAAAACTATGCGTGTCTTAAATTGAATACATTCACCATCGAATCCTGATAAGCTTTCACCTGCTGTTAATTTTCCTCTGAGATGAAAACACTACCAAGCAACAAAAAGAGTTGTCTAAGCACATCTCGGGGTGGAAAGTAGGGGTTTAAGACTAAAGCTTCTAACAGATTTTGATCCCAAGCAGCGACCTATAGAAGCCCATGGAGGTCTCTCGGATAAATTTAACAGAATCCAATTTACGAGGCCACTCACATGGCAATTTCCGTGGCTTACAGAGGAATGATAGGGGTTATGGGAGTGAAATAAAGAGTGAGGGAAGAGCAGGAAGGAAAGGACATAATCCTGGGAAATGAAGGATAGGGAAGTTGAGGCCGGAGAGGAATGAAAGGGTAAAGCAGGAAGAGGGATAGGGGACTGCAGGTATGGGGTCTTTCCCAATTTTCCACTTTCTTCCCTTGTGTGTGAATGAGGGATATCTCTTAGCTCTGAGCATTTGGCCTTTCTCCCACAGCAGCTCATGGAAAGGGGCGATCTGTCACCTCCTCCATCCACCCTGGGGGTCATGGCCAGAATTGGTTTGTTCAGGTTGTTTCTGCTCCAGGAGCACCTACACTCATTTGGATGAATGACCCAGAGAACCTTTTCATGTGCAAAGAATAGCTGGTTTAAATGCTCTGAAATCCACGTTTCCTCAATTTTGAGTGCATTGTAGTGCTGGAGGTCCAGAGATATGTTTAATGTGAGCAGGGCTTCTCCAGAGTTAGCCTTCAGAGAAAGCAAAATTGAGCTTTTCTTACAACTGTCAGATTCCATGAATGCTTCTTCAATACTATTGCTGTAATGGGATGAAAATGGCCAGGATGGTGGGAGTAGCTTGTATACAGTGAAAAGGGAGCAGAGATAATGGCAGAGGGCCACATCAATTTGCTTTTAAATGCTTACTATGACTGTAGCCGTCATGTCACGGAAGGTCATTGACATGCTGAGCCATAGATCCAGGCTTTTTTTCTCTTTTCAAATATAGTGTTTCAGGCACAACCAGCACCTCCATTGTGTTATAATAAAGCAGGAGCTTACAGATGGGAACGGGGCAGCCAGTGAAGAGGGATGTGGGATGGATGGAGCCACTCATTGGCCTCTGGGGGACACTTGTGACCATGTCTACGAGCTGACCCTTTCCTTCTCTCTCCAATGTTGACAGCAGTGTTACTCCCTCTGATTTTGCATACCTGAATGGCATCACATCTTAAATGGGTATCTGCAGCTGCTTAAGAGTCTGCTCTCATGTGCAAAACAAAATGTAAATGCATTCTCTTCAAGGAAGAAAGAAATCTGCTGCTGGAAAACTCTGCTAAGGCAGGAAACGCATCCCAGGCATATCTTTTGCCCTTTCACAGTGGGAAAGTCAACAAATATTATGCTTCTAGAAAACCATGAAATGAAGAGTTATTTTAAGTTCTCAGATAACCTTAATTCTACATTATTTGAACAATGACCCAATAAACACACAACTTCTCTCTTCCTGTCTTGAAAACTGCACTGAAAGAGAAGCTGCTTCTGTTTTCTCTGTGCTCAGACTTGCCCTAGTCCAAAAAGTACACCCCACTTGCTAAACTTTACAGCTCTCTTCCCACCCCTTTATCCTGCTGCAAATGTGCAATGTTATGCTATTTTAAAATTATTTTTCCATTTGTCTCTATGCAAATTTTATTAATCTCCAGCTTCAGCATTACAGCAAAAAAAACGCCTGTAAGGTGACTATACCTACCTCCCCTCCATGGAAGCACTCAAATGCAGTATGTTGTATCTCTTAAGGCTCTAGCACATCTCTTTTTTATTTGATCCCATAGCAAGGACTGAGAGAGGGGGTCCTGCTCCCTCTGTGCCGATCATTGGGCACAGGACACTGGGGCTTTTCCCAGCCTTCCCATGACTGCTGTCCCCAAGGGGAGAGGAGGCAAAACTGGGTTCAACTTCTCTGGATTTCTTAAACTTTCTTACGAATTTGGGCTCTGCTGAATTTGAAATTACAGAAGGGTGCTGTCAAGCGGCTGTAATTATTCTCAGAAAAATTTTAAGTAAACCCATATTAAATTGCTTGTCAGCATATACAAAATGTCTCAGCGACACAAGAAGGAATAAACCCTCAGTTTTAGCCTTTTGCACTGTTTATCTAAATACCTCACCTGCACACCTGAAGTGACTGTTGGTTGTTAATCTTACACTGTGTAGTAAGTTTGGCTTTACAACACCCTCAGAGGTGGCAGAGATCTGGCTTTTGCACAGTGTGAAACTCAATCAGCGGAAGCAAATTGCCTCAAAAGTTGGGCTCTCATCTATGACACTGGTAGGCAAGGGGTAGGAGATGCCTCCAGAGATCACGCAGTCCGTTTTTCTTTGAAGAGGCAACACTAAATGTGTGTAGGCTTTCCAGTCCAACCCCTGCCATGGGCAGGGAC
>NW_010203814.1:0-11700 GCF_000695765.1 Mesitornis unicolor | reverse complement strand
GGGAGGGGAGGGGAGGGGAGGGGAGATTACCTAGGCTGCTGTGACATTCAGTTAAAAGAATTGAGTCATGGCTGATGGATACTCATCTCATCCTACAGCTGATGTCCAGAGCAGAGGGTCAAATCAGGGCTGGAGGTGCTTGTCTCTCCCTAAAGACTCCCTAAAGATTTCCCTAAGCATTAATTAGAGAGTGAGGCAAAGCCCTGGAGGGAAAGTGTGAGGAAAAACTTGCCAGGATCTGTTTTTCCTGGAAACTCAGGAGAAGGGGACTTTGTGCCCACTGCAAAAGCAAAGAAGAACTCAGTACAAACAATTTTTGCAGCAGTCTGGCAAAATCCCAAGCATTGTCCAACAGCTGTGGGCAAGGGCAGAGCTGCTGACACCAGGACAAACATTAGCATTATTGCCCAGGTATATCTTTTTTTCCATCTCCTTTTTTTTTTAGCTAATTTTTAGAGGGTTATGGATTGAGATGTCTAATGGTGATCCATCTCTGCTGTAAGTTTCAGTTGTATTCAGGTAACATCACCTTGAGAGCCTAAAGTGCCTACCCACAGACCATAGCCACCAAGCACGCTTAGTACCTCTGCCCATTGCCACCAGGTCTGATCTTATACCAGACACATGGGAACAAAGATGATGAAAGGATATTTTACCATGAGAATGGTGAGATACTGCAACAGATTGCCCAGAGCAGTGGTAGATGCCCCATCCCTGGAAACATTCAACATCAGGTTGGCTGGGGCTCTGAGCGACCTGATCTAGTTTAGAATGTCCCTGCTGGGGTTGGAGTGGATGACTTTTAAAGGTCCCTTCTTACCCAAACCATTCTGTGATTTTATGAACCCATGCAGGTTAGGGACCCACATCAGAGAAACAAGGATAAATAGTTGAGATTTCACCCTAAGCATGCCGGTGATAGCAAAGGTTGATGAACACAGCAGTTCTGATGATGAAACTCAACAAATGGTTGAGTTTTCACCCTAATCATGCCAGTGATATTAAGGCTTGATAGTGCCATGCATGAGAAAGTGACGATGATATTTAAAGACAGCATGGACACCGCTTCCCTTAGAAGATATTGAGTGCCTGGTTAAATAAATAGCTGGTCTTTGCTGCTTCATGTTGAGAATCAACTGACATCTATGATGGTAAAGCTGCCAAAGTCACTGCCACCAACAGTATTTCAGTTTCTCGCAATGTCCCATTTGCTTTGTGCTATGGGCTGTAGAACTGGAAGTATAATCATAGATTCATAAAATTGTTATGGTTGGAAAAGACCTTTAAGATCATCAAGTCCAACTGTTATCTAATCCCACCATTCCCACTTCTAAACCATGTCCCTGAGCACTATATCTTGACAGCTTTTAAATACACCCAAGGATGGTGATTCTACCATTTCCCTAGGCAGCCAGTCTTTGATAAACCTTTAACCCTTAGGAGAACCATTGGCAAAGACATGCTCAGCCAAAAGCAAAGAGAAGAAACATCCCATCTCACTTACCCCAGAGACATGCCAGGAGGACAAGACTCATGTTTGCAGCAAAGCTCATCATCTCCACGGGAGAGCAGAGCAGTGAAAGGCAGGATATGCCCCCAAGGGACTGGCTATTTGAGGAGTTCACTTTGTCATGGCTCCTCCCCTTCTCTTCCCTTCCAAAACCCTCCCTCCATGCCCTGCGGCAGGTGCTCAGCAAGTACAATAAACCAAGCCTCTGGCCGGAAGCGACTCTTGGGTCAAGAGCATCTCGTAAACCATGGGATTGTGAAAATGGGCTGTTTCGGGAATTCACTGAGCAAACAAGTCGTTTCAGGACAGACGGCTCTGGACGACAGGTGGCAGGGATGGGGACAGACAGGGTGGCTTCTGGCATTGGCAGGAATAGGGCTTCAGTGTTCAGATGTAGCTGGAAAACTGGTATGATCCTATGCTGCTCGTGCAGCACAAGAAGATGTAAGAAAGCTTTTCCCACTGCTGAAAGTATCGCTTTCCACAAGTGGAAGTTTTTTTCCAGTTTTATTTCTATGTTTGTCCCAAGAGACAGGAAGTCTTTGTGAAATTTGGTTGTAAGGTTTGTCTGTGTTCACAATCCAATTAAATTTTCAGTTGACGTGAGGCTTCCTCCCAGTCTTGACCATGCCAGATATACAAGCGGTAGGATGCTCTGTCCCTGGATGGTAGACCCAGACTCCCACGTCCCCTCCACTCTATAGACAACTCCATGCAGCCAAGGCATGAACCAGCTGACATTCATACTGCTGAGGGTTAGCACCTCAAAAAGTGGACTAGCTGTGCTCATTCTTCATGGTGCTTTGTTTGGATGGACTCTTTGTCCCATGCCAGAGGATGTATTTGCACTGTTTTTCAGCTCAAAATGTTTGAGGTAGTAGGAATTGATCTGTAGCTGTTGATCTGAAGGGTTTCGAGCACAGGTCTTATGAGGGGTGGCTGAGGGAGCTGGGGTTGTTTAGTCGGGAGAAGAGGAGACTGAGTGGAGATCTTATAATCCTCTACAGCTTCCTGAAAGGAGGTTGTAGTGAGGTGGAGGTCAACCTCTTCTCCCTGGTAGGGAGTGATAGGACAAGGGTTAACAGCCTCAAGTTGCACCAGGGGTGGTTTAGGTTGGATATTAGGAGGAATTTCTTTACTGTAAGGGTTGTCAAGCACTGGAAGGGGCTTCCCAGGTATGTGGTGGAGTCACCATTCCTGGAGGTGTTTAAAAGACGAGTGGATGTTGTGCTTAGGGACACGGTCTAGTGGTGAGCTTAGGGCTGGTTAGATGTTTGGACTCAATGATCTTAAAGGTCTCTTCCAACCAAAACCATTCTGTGATTCTATGCTTCTATTAATTAATTTATAAGCTTGCCAGAGAGTTGTTTTCTATGGGATGAAGATGGGATGTGTTGGGTACACTGCAGAGTGGCAAGGAAGTGGGAGCTTGGGGAAGGCAGAGAAAGGGTAATAATGAACTGAACCCTTTTTTGCTAGAATAAAGCTCTTTTTTACTTTCTTTGGGCTCTTCTCCTGCTGAGTAAGGTTTTGAGTAACTCTGGATGTACAAGGCACACTTTGCCAAAGTCAGTGAAGCCCTTTAGTGGTCTCATCTTTGATGGAAAGCATTTGCACACACCATAGCACATCCCACTGGCCTCTGTCCGATATCCTAATGTCTCCAAAGGCAAGATGGGTGGGTTATGTGCACTGAGTGATGCTGGAGTCACCGTATAGGATCTAAGACATCTTCCTCTAGTTATAAATATAGAATCACTGAATCATTGAATCATTAAGGTTGGAAAAGACCTCTAAGATCATGAAGTTCAACTGTCAACTCAACACCACCGTGGCCACTAAACCACGTCCTGAAGTGCCACATCTATGCATTTTTTTAACAGCTACAGGGATGGTGACTCCACTACCTCCCAGGGCACTCCCTTCCAGTGCTTAACCACTCTTTCAGTAAAGAAATTTTTCCTCATATCCAGTCTAACCCTCCTCTGGTGCAACTTGAGGCCATTTCCACTCATCTTATCACAGGATAGATGAGGTGCTTAGAGACATGGCTTAGCAGTGGGCTTGGCAGTACAAGGTTTACAGTCGGACTTGATTATCTTCAAGGTAAATTCCAACCTAAATGACTCTTAGATTCTATGGTTTTATGAAATTAATTGCTTGCATGCTAAGGTTCAGTACCATTTGCAGCCCCAGGTACAAACCCGTCTGACCAACAGCAACCAGTTACACCAGTTGCCCATGGGTGCTTTATACCCAGTGTTCAGCTGGCTTCAGTTAGGGCTGAATTCTAACACCTGTCCCAAGGAAAGGCCATGTTCAGACCCTCCATCCTGGCCTTGTAGATCATGTCGAAGTTCTCACTCTGTGCCACTGTGAAATGGTACTTCCAGTCCCCGCAGATGCCTGAGGAAGAAGCATTTCAGGCTTAGAGCTCACTGCAGCATGAAGACTCTCTCTCTGCTCTATAGGCACAAGGGGAGAGGCTCAGCTCTTGGGGAATGTCCAAAATGAAAGACTATCCTCATCCCTCAAAACATTCAAGGTCAGGTTGGGCAGGGCTCTGAGCAATCTGGTCTAGTTAAAGATGTCCCTGCTCATTGCAAGGAGATTGGACTAGATGACCTTCAATGGGTCCTTCCAACCCAAACCATTCAATGACTCTATCCTATGGCTCTATGACTATGGACCCTGCTCTTCAGACCCAAATGCACCATTATGTGGCTCTCCAAGCCATCCTTGCTCTGTCTGACACAACCCTGTGATGTTGTGATGGAATCCCTCTTGCTCACCCTTCCTCAGGAACTGGCCCTTTGTCTGATCCATGATGTCTGCAGGGAGCAGGACAGAGCTGCACATTGGGTTCTCCTGCATGACTGTGAAGGAGGCATTTTGAACCACAGAGGAGATGGCCTCTTCATCCAGATCCTGCCCCAGGAACCGACAGAGACATCTTATGCTGCCAGGAAGGTCCTGGAGGGAGAGACAGAGCCTATTACCACCAGAGCTTGTGACACACCAGCATGTGTGGAGCTGGAGGGTCTGCCTAGGTGTCTACCTGTTTCAGCTCTTCATAGGTGATGAAGAAAAAGTTCTCCATGTCCTTCATTTCCATCCAGTCTCAGACATGTTCAAACCAGGAGCCATGGGGCACTGACAGAAGGTAAAAGGCAATAGGTCAGGGCAGGGCAAGACTGAGGAGGGTTCACACAAGGTTGGGAGCAGGGCAGCCATGGTGTCTAGGGAGCAGTTGGGACTGGGAGATCCAGCTGAGCAGTGGGTACTTCTCCAGCCACCTCCACGGTAGGAAGAGGCTGAAGCTAGGGGTGTGCAAAGCTCATGGGTAAGGTCCTGCAAGGGCTTTATAAGGTTTATTGACCAAGGCGTCCTGAAGACATATGAACTCTGCAGGAAAAAAGCAGAGAAACTGACTTTCCATCCGTTTCAAAGCACAACAGGGCTTTGTGGACCTGTGTGTCTTTCCAGAAGAGCTGTGCTTTCCTCCTGAGCCATTCACCTCTCTCTTGTGGCAAGCCTGGCTTCACAGCCATCATCAGTGGACCATAGCAGAAGACCCTTGAGCCAGAAGGAATGGAAGACACTGCCCACCCACCCCTGAGTAAGCCCCAAACCACGGTCACACTCCCCATCCAGAAAGACCCTCAGGAACCGCTCAAAGGACGTGGGATCCTCATAGCTGTTGCACATCTTGGAGAAATAGTAGTAGGAGACGACAACATCTCAAGGGTCCCGTAGGGTGTAAATAACCTGGGGTAGAGTGTGTAGAGGAGTGATATGCTCCAGTTAGGAGAAGGGGAGTAGGTGTAGATCTGAAGAAGGATCTGACACAGAATGACCAACTCTGTGCTACTCATGTAGACCTTGGGCAGGGGTCTCCATGAACACACTGGTCCCTTAGAACTATTGGAGACTCTCCAAAATATGTAGGAGGGGCAGCATATGAGATGAGTCTCTGAATATTTCCATCTGAAGGGCATGAAGGACACTTGCTACTCTCCCAGGCAACCACCAAGGTCCTCACACAACACCTCTCACACTACGGTTCCCCAGATCCTGGATGATGGTGTTCCCTGCCCCCCCCATGCCACTTGAAGCTTTCCATGAGTCCTCATCCCACCTTGGCGCTGGACTGGGAGAAAGACTTGGGGAAGATGTGCCTGGGGAGGTAGCAGGTCAGCAGGCAAGGTGGGGAGTAGCTGAGAGCTGCCTCCAAACCCAGATAGGTTGGGAACCAGGGCACGCAATCAGAATTGAGGACAGTTTGGTTCCAGCTGAGGTGGCCATGGGTGTGGATGAGGCTCAGCATCTCAGTCATCCAAACGGTGCCTGCCAGGGAAAGTAAAGATGAGTCCGTGCACTCCCAAGAGATGGTTCTGCTCTGCCCATGAACAATCACTGTGGTAAAACCCTCCAAAAACATTCCTGTTCTCCACCACAAGAAAAGACTGTCCTTCTGAATAACATCTAGAGATGTTTCCAAATCCCTCACACTTCTCCTTGCCCCTTTCTACCTTTGGCCAGCCCCTCTCTTCACCCCTCATACGAGACTTGGGATAGGTGACATTGAAGATGTCGTCGTCCCGCACCAGGAACTCATTGTGGCTGAAACTCAAGTTGTGCTCGTAGCTGTAGGCTGGGAGGAATGTAATGCCTTCATACGTCACGTAGTGGATCAGCATCACGTCTGAGTGGGGATGGGATTGGGGTGCTGCAGCTCTGCACTGCTACCATGGGGAGGGAGAGAGACGGGGTAAGGGTGATGACTTAAAGCCAAGAAACGAAAGCCCTGTCCAACCTGGTCTTGAAAACAATGAGGGAGGGATCATACGCAACTTCTCTGGGCAACCTGTGTCCCATAGCGGGTCTCAGACAGGAGACCATCCACCCCATGTCCCCACCATCAGGAGATCTTCAGGATATGGGATGTGTATTATGGGATAATACATGGATACCCAGATAGTCTCCGATTATTTCTCATGCGGATTCTACCTCAAAAGTAGGCTGTGTGGATAAGGGACTGCTGGCTTGTAGGGCATTTAAGGAGCTCTAAGGCTATTTTCTGATGGACCAAGCTCTCATCTCCCTTCCCTTGCTGCCCTAAACACATTGGACCATGTGCAGAGAAGGGGAATGAAGATGGTGAAGGGTCTGGAGAAACCTCGAATTATGAGGAGTGTCTGAGGGAGCTGGAGTTGTTCACTTTGGAGAAGAAGAAGCAGAGGGAACACCTCATCGTCCTCTACAACTACCTGAAAGAAGGCTGTAGAGAGGTGCGTGGTGGTCTCTTCTCCCATGTAACCAGTGATAGGACAAGAGGAAATGACCTCAGATTGTGCCAGGGGAGGTTTAGATGGGGTATTGTGAGATATTTATTTACTGAAAGAGTGGTCAAGCAAGAAAAAGACTTTTAAGATCATCGAGTCCAACCATCAAACCAGCCCTAAGTGGAGTCACCGTCCCTGGAGGTGTTCAAGAAGTGAGTGGATGTTGCACTTCAAGACATGGTTTAGCATACATGGTGGTGTTGGGTTGACAGTTGGACTTGATGATCTCAGAGGTCTCTTCCAGCCTTTATGATTCTGTGATTCTGTAACAGTTTGCGAGGTTGTTAAGCAGCCATCGTACAACAAGGCTAAGTGTAAGGTCCTGCACCTGGGCAGGGGCAATCCCAAGCACAAACAGAAGCTGAGTGGAGAATGGGTCAAAAACAGCCCTGAGGAGAAGGACTTGGGGGTGTTGGTTGATGAGAAGCTCAGCATGAGCCAGCAATGGGCACTTGCAGTCCAGAAAGCCAACTGTGTCCTGGGCTGCAGCCAAAGCAGTGTAGCCAGCAGGGCGAGAGAGGGGATTCTGCCCCTCTACTCTGCTCTAGTTAGACCCAACCTGGAGTCTCCCATCCAGCTCTGGAGCAACCAATGCAAGAAAGACATGGAGCTGTTGAAGCAGACCCAGAGGAGGCCACAGAGATGATCAGAGGGCTGGAGACAGGCTGAGAGAGTTGGAGTTGCTTGCCTGGAGAAGGGAAGGCTCCAGAGAGACCTTATTGCAGCCTACAAGGACTTCAAGGGGCCTACAGGAAAGCTGGGGAGGGACTTTTTACCAAATCATGGAGTGATAGGATGAGGGGTGATGGTTTTAAATTGGAAGAGGGCAGATTTAGACTAGATATTAGGAAGAAATTTTTAAATGAGAGGGTGGTGAGGCCCTGGCACGGGTTGCCCAGAGATGCTGTGGGTGCCCCCTCTGTGGCAATGCCCAAGGCCAGGTTGGACAAGGGAGCAGCCTGGTCTGGTGGGGGGGTCCCCATGGCAGGGGTTGGACTGGGGGAGCTTTGAGTTCCCTTCCCACCCAAACTATTCTGTGATTCCCAGGAGAACGTTCAGAAAACACTTTTAATTTTGCAAACAACTCTTAGGCTGCCTCGTCTCTACGTGCCCTTGTAAAAAGTCTCTCTCCAGGATAAAAGTTTAAAATATGATTCCCCGGGGTGTGTGCAGAAATTTGAGAATTTGCCGGTGTCATGTGGACAGTTGAGTTTTTGAAGACAATCACAAAAGCAGCAATTTCCCTTTGGCTCCAGCTCTGTTTGGCAAGCAAACAGGAGAGAAAAATAGGATTAAGAAATGTTTAAACACTTCAAAGAGGAACTTTCACCTGCCCCCGGGTGGAATTGGGAAATTAAATTAACCCTTGGGTTAATTAACCCATCATCTGCCTCGCTTCCAGTTGAGAAATTCAGCAAAAACTAAAAACTGCAGGGAAAACCTCAAAATATTTCCCTTTTTTTAATTTTGCAATCTGAGTTTTTGAAGATACAGACTTTTTCTCTTTTATTAATTTTATTTTGATTTTTCAATTTTTTCAGTTTTTTTCATTTTTGAAGATCTAAGATCACTTTTGAAGACCAAAGAAATCTATGTGGTGTTTTGTAAGCAACAGTTAAATAAAAATAACTGCAGGCTTCCTCCAAAATTCTGTGATTCTGTGAAAATGCAAGTATACTGGCTTAAATAATTATTAAAAGTCAGATAACAGCTATGTTTGTAAACACCTTGGCATGAATGGATTGTTAGTTAAAAAATCTCATAGTTTGTATTTCAGAAATTCATATTTCATCATATTTAAAAGGCATTAAAACTCTATAAGCAGTGCTTGGTTAGTTAAAGTACAGAGAAAACTGAAAGTGAACATACTAATTTTTAGATATTTTTAAGTTTTCTTATTATAAAAGAATTAATACATGTGACTGGGGGAATATTTTTTTTTAAAAAGGAAAGAAAGGATTTTAAACTGCAGCCAGGGCACTAAAGTTAAATTTTAAGGAAAAACCTGGAATTATAAAGATTGTCAAGTATTAAAAATATTCACGTGCAACAATTCCAAATCAAACTTGTTATTTAATTAATTATGAGCAATTAAAGGATATTTAAAACTAATTATGAATGAACACATGCTAGAAACACAGAAATGAAGCAGGAATAATACATTAATTTCTTCAGAAAGAAACCCCAAACTTGCCCACAGTGATTCAGAATGAATTAAAATGAAGTTAATTAACTCAAGTTAACACTTTAAAATTAATTAAAATAATGATAGAGGAGGGAAGATTCATAAGGAAAACCAAAAAATTCTCCTTCTGCAGGAGCCCAGGCAGTTCCCTTGCTGCTGGAACTTCAATGAGGGGTTGTCTTCAGTTGGGTGAAAAACCCAAAATAACAAAAGCAAGCAGCAAAAATGTCAATTTTGGGTTTGGGACAGTGGTTTTGGATGTCACGTGGATGGGACACGGTGGTTAATTAACACACTGATGAGTTAATCAGCGCTAGACATGGCCAAGGGTTGTTGGCTTCAGGATCACTCAAGGTTGGGGTCTTCTCCGGAGGCACCTGGTGGGGTCATGGATGATGGGGAGCAGCAACAGGTCCAGGTGAGGAGCCCCAGGTCCCTTTGGGATGCCATTCCTGGTGAATTAGAGGTGCTGCAGGCTGGATGGTGTGGTGGGCCTCCATCAGGATGTGCCTCAGCAAGGTCCATGGCACCACGTCACTGTGTCTCGACATCCTCCAGTCGACCCAACCCAAAACCATCCTGGGATCCCAAGGAGACAGCAAGATTGCATTGCAGCAGGACAAGGGAAAGGCAGACATTGCTCATCCAGGTTAATTGCAACCTCTGAGGACCTCCTCCGCATCCTGCAACTGTGATTATTTGCAATCTTGGGGTTTTTATTTTCTTATTTTAATTTAATTTTTAATTTAATTTAATTGTATTTAACTTTATTTAATTTTTATTTCATTTCATCATTGCATTCCATTTTCAAAAATTATTTTATATTTTATTTCATATTTCACTTTATTTAATTTCATTTTGTTTCATTTTATTTTATGATTTCATTTCATTTCATAGAATTTCATTATTTTATATTTTATTTAATTTCATTTTTTAAAATTATTTTGTTTTTATCTTATTTTATATTTAATTTCATTTATTTTATTTTCTTACTTTGATTTGATTTGATTTGGGTTTTGTTTTTTTTTGAAACCCCGTGTGGATTTTCAACCAGCTGCTCCATTTCTTTCACACTCCTCTTCAGTGCAGTTTGTCTCTCTGTTGGCCAACTCAAGTCAAAGAGTTGGTGCATCCATGGATTTGTGTTGGGTGAACTGGGGGAGGTTGAGGTGCAATGAAGTGCTGCCATGGACCTCGTTGAGACACGACCCAGTGGAGGCCTACCACACCAACCAGTCTGAAGCACCTCAAATTCACCACGGTTATGTCTGGGTGGAGATGGGCAGGAGTCACCTCCTCATGAAGGATCCATGAGTTCCATGGTTCAAACCATGGGTGAGTGTTTGAGTTCTCTGTACCCATTGGGTTGGTGTGGACCACCTTGTTCCTCTAGAGTCCTCTTCATGGCCACTATGAGAAATGGACGTAGGGTTGGGTGGTAGCAACACCTCAAAGAAAGCTTCCCAGTAGTGAACCACCAAGGCCCAATTTGAGGTGGGGACCCAACACTGTGAACATTTGGGGTCCTGGTTGGGCACAGGGAAGTTATGCAACATCTGTGTCCTATGGTAATGAGGAAACACCATGTACATACATGCACACACCTGTGCTCCAAATGTGGCCCTGCCATGCATGCAGGTCCCCAAACATACACACGTGCTCAAAGTGTGTCCCCACACATACACACGTGTTCAGATGTGTTCCTGTATTGCACGTGTGTCACCACATGCATGTGTCCCTATGCACACATGCTCCAGGTGTGTCATTACGTGCACACACAAACACATGATCCATGTGCGGCCCTGCATTGCACACGTGTCCACACACACACACTCCAGGCATGTCCCTGCAGGGCACATGGATATCCCCATGTCCACACATGTGCCCCATGCACATCCCTGCACTGCATACGCATGTGCCCACATGCACACACGTGTCCCCATGTTCACACACACCGTCCAGGTACAACTCTGCATTGCACGTGTGTGTCCCCATGTGCACATGCGCGCCCCTATGGACACACATGTGTTTCCATAATGTCCCTGCTTTACACACAAGTGTCCCTGTACACACACACATGCTCCAAACATGTCCCTGCTGGGCACACACATGTCCCCATACCCACACACGTGCTTCAGTCACATCCCTGCATTGCACACGCATGTCCCCATGTGCACATTTGTCCCCATGCACGCACACATGCTCCAGGTGTGCATGTTTCCCTATGCACAAACACATGCTTTAGACATGTCCCTGCTGGGCACACACATGTCCCCATACCCACACATGCGCTCCACGCACACCCTTGCATTTCACACACATGTCCCCATGTGCACACGTGTGTCCCTGTGGACACGCACATGCTCCAGACATATCCCTGCCAGGCACACGTGTTCCCATGCACACACATGCGGTTCAGGTGTGTCACTGCACCGCACATGCGTGTCTGGACGTGCACACGTGTGTCCCTAAGCACATGTATGTACTCCAGGCACATCCATGCAGTGCACACACGTGTTCTCACATGCACACGCGTCTCGCCACTCGCTCCATGTACGTCCCCGCGCTGCACGCTCCTACCCCGCTCCAGTCGCAGCCCTGCGCATGCGCAGACGCCTGCTTGCCCCCCCCGCCCTCCCCGCTCGCTCTCTCTTCCCCTC
>NW_010203813.1:0-2818 GCF_000695765.1 Mesitornis unicolor | reverse complement strand
ACACCTCCAGGGATGGTGACTCCACCGCCTTTCTGGGCAGTCCAATCCAATGCCTGATTACCCACTCTGTGAGAAAATACTTTCTAATATCCAGCCTAAATCTCCCCTGACGCAGTTTCAGGCTATGCCCTCTCGTCTTGTCACTAGTTATCTAGGAGAAGAGCCCGATCCCTACCTGACTACAACCTCCCTTCAGGTAGTTGTAGAGAGTGAAAAGGTCCCCCCTGAGTCTCCTCTTCTCCAGGCTAAATAACCCCAGCTCCCTTAACCTCTCATTATAAGACTTTCCCTCTAGTCCCTTCACCAGCCTCATTGCTCTCCTCTGCTCCAGCACCTCAATATCCTTCTTGAAGTGAGGGGCCCAGAACTGTACACAGTACACTAGGTGAGGCCTCATCAATGCTGAGTGCGAAGGGAGAATAACATCCCTAGTCCTGCTGACCACACTATTCCTGATACAGACCAAGATCCCATTGATCTTCCAGGCCACCTGGGCACATTGCTGACTCATGTTCCTTTGATTGTCAACCAGTATTCCCAGGTTCCTCTCTGCTGGGCAGCTCTCCAGCCACTCTTCCCCCAGTCTGTAGTGCTGCATGGGGTTATTGTGGCCGAAGTGTAGGACCTTGGCCTTGTTAAACTTCATACCATTGGCCTCTGCCCATTGACCCAGCCTGTCCAGGTCCCTCTGTAGCCTTTTCCTATCCTCCAGCAGATCGACCCTTCCCCCCCAGTTTGGTGTCATCTGCAAATTTACTAAGGGTAGACTCAATCCCCTCATCCAGGTCATCAATAAGGATGTTGAACAGAATTGGGCCCAGTACTGATCCCTGGGGGACACCACTGGTCACCGCATGCCAACTGGATGCAGCACCATTCACCACCACTCTCTGGGCCTGGTCATCCAACCAGTTTTTAACCCCGAGAAGGGTGCACCTGTCCAAGCCGCAGACTGATTTTCCAGGAGAATGCTGTGGGAGACTGTGTCAAAGGCTTTGCTGAAGTCCAGGTAGACCGCATCCACTGCCTTCCCTTCATCCCCTAGGTGGGTCACCCAGTCATAGAAGGAGATGAGATTGGTCAAGCAGGACCTTCCTTTTCTAAAACCATGTTGGCTGAGCCTGATCCCTTGGTCATCTTCTACATGCCGCTTGATCACACTCAGGATGATCTGCTTCATGACCTGCTCCCTCCTCTGCTGAGAACAGAGCAGTGACAACCAGAACAGGGAGAAGTCCTCCCATGCTAGATTATGTCATTTGTCACTGTTTTCAGGTATGGCTGTTTTTATTGTTGCTGATGTATTCTAATCATAGTTTCCAGAAGCTGGCAGCAGCAAGAACAGTTGTGTGAGATGTGACCAAGTAGATCATGTTCTCAGCCTGGTAGCTGAGACTCAAGAGGAAGTAGAAAGGTTAAGGAGAATAAGTGAGTCTGAGAAAGAGTTAGACTGGTACAACCATGCTCCCCCTGAGACAGAAACAGGAACATCCACTGGAAAAAAAGACCAAGATCAAGGGGATTCTGTATCCTCCCTGTACCAGGCAGCAGGCAGTAGCTTAAAGGAAAAGAGTGAATGGAGACAAGTCTGCTTTTGAGAAGGCAGGCAAACCCCCTACTTGTCTTCCTCACCTTCCCAGGTGCCTCTGCACAACAGGTATGAGGCTCTGGATGTGGAAGGTCAGTCAACTGATGGTGTGGATGATGGTCCATCTAGACCAGAGGCGTTGCTAAGTTCAGAAAGGCCTAGCCCCCATATCATGACCACCTCCACAGGGAAGAAAAGGTGGGTTATAGTTGTAGGTGACTTCATTCTGAGGGGAACAGAAGATCCAATATGCTAGACAGACTCTCCTTTTAAGGAAGTTCTCTTAAGGAAGGCTTAAGGCAAGGACTGGGAGAGCAAAGTCGTTCCCATCGTAAAAGAAGATCAAGTTTATGACCACATGAGGAACCTGAACATACATAGGTCTACAGGACCTGGTAAGATGCATTCCAGACTCATAAAGGAATTAGCTGCTGTAGTGGCCAAGCCACTCTCCATGATATTTGAAAAGTCATGGCAATCAGGTGAAGTCCCTGGTGACTGGAAGAAGGGAAACGTCACACCGATGTTTAAGAAGGGTAGAAAGGAAGACTCTGCAGAGAACTGACCTGTCAGCCTCACTTCTGTGCCTGGGAAGATCACGGAACAGATCCTCCTAGGAGCATAGAGGTCAGGGAGCTGATATGACTTCATATGGCCAGTATGGCTTCACTAAGGGCAAGATTCTGCCCCTCTACTCCACTCTGGAGAGGCCCCATCTGGAGTATTGCATTCAAGTCTGGAATCCTCAGCACAGGTAAGACATGGAGCTGCTGCAGTGGGTCTAGAGGAGAGCCACAAAACTGATCAGAGGGATGAAGCACCTCTTCTATGAGGAAAGGCTAAGAGAGTTGTTCAGCCTGGTGTCTCATCCCACTACTTCGGACAGACCAACTTGTGTGATATCTCTGGGCTGGAATGCAAGAAAGCAGCCTGCTTCAGGGGTTCAAAACAAAATAAAAATGTCTCATCCTGCTACTGCAGAGAGACCAAGTTGTGCTGGGTCAGAATTTAAGACATGACAAGCTTAAAAAAAGTCTTTTACTGATTATTTGCAACTATAATCTACAAGAGTCTTGGCCAAAGATATAGGAAATACCATGATTTTAGCTAAATATGAGATTATAAGGCACATGATGTCAAATGCTCCTACACAGCCCAAGGATTTTAGAAGACAGAATGAAAGAAAAGAGGAAGAAAAGGAACAGAGAGAAAAGAAGCAAGCAAAACAAA
>NW_010203812.1:40847-55251 GCF_000695765.1 Mesitornis unicolor | reverse complement strand
GGGAGGGCTCGGCCATCTCCCGATGCCTTCTCACCACCCGGGGAGAGAGATCAGAAAAAAGAAAGGAGATTCGTGGGTAGAAATGTATATATATTTATTAAAATAATAAAACTAATATTAGGGACAATATAAAGTACACAGAGTTATACTCAGCCAATGTTGTGGGGAAGTAGGCGTCAGGGGTAGGATGTGCCCGGGCGCCTATTACCTCTACTGGGCAGGCATCGCACACAGGCCACACACGTAGAAGCTGCACCCATGGCGCGGTCTGTGTCTAGCGCCTGTGTCATTTTTTTCTGGTCCCTGCTCCTCTGCCTTTCAGGCACAGCTACAACAGGAGCGCTCAGTCAAATAAATCCTCTTGGGAATTACAATTAATGTAGGAAGAGAAGCCTAAGAAAAATAAAAACCCACCAAAGGTGTCCACAGCAATTAGTGTTCCTGAGCAGGCAGTTTGGTGGAGTACAATGTTCAGTGCACATCTTAAGACCACCTGTCACTTAGGTAATTACAGCAACTGGGGTTTGGGAAGAAGGCAGCTTGTTTAAGCTACATGCAGTGTCTAGAAATAAACTTGGGTAATTTTTTGCTATGTAGCACGGTCCAGTCAGACTGGTTCTAGGTTTGCTGCACAAGCTTAAAATTACTTAAATCATGTTAAATGAACACCAAACAGGAGCAGATAGAAACTAAAACTCAGCCTCTTTTCTACAACATACTTGCATTTCGTTGCCAAAATTGTTCTCAATTCTGTAAAAGTGATTGCTGTGACTTCCTAGGCTGCTGCACTTACCAAATGCAGTTCAAAAGACTCATCTTGTTTTTAACTGGAACAGTAACAGGAGTTTTCCTCATTCTCTCACCTCTCTGGATGGTATTCACCAGATGCAAGAGATGGGTCATATACCACTCGCCGTGTTCAGCTCAATACCCTTCACTGCAGACCCCAGTGAGACCCTGCATGGTCAAGCAGAAGTTGAGGCATGTGAGTGCTCAGCACGCTGTTCTGTACTCGTCCCTCACAGACTGGCAGTGCCAGCCAACTAGCTGGAGCAACTTGGTCCCCTATGCTCCCCTCACTACAATTGGTATTTCTATAATTCAGATTTTAGCGTATTTTTGGGTTTGTCCTTTGCTTTTGAACAAACCAACGAGTGAGGGGTGGAGTGAATGGTTTTGCCTCTGTTTCCCAGAAGAAGGTCAGTACTGCTCCTTGGCTTGAAGAAGCAACTTTCCATTATGGAGCTCCACCTCTCATTTTGAGAAACTCTAATCTAGTTTTACCTATGCTGAACACAGCTTTCAGTCTACTGTCTCAACTTCTGCCCTGGGGAGAGGAGCGCGAGCAGTGGAAATAACTGGTAGTGATGTGCACAGTTCTTGCTGCTAAAAATCTTCACAGAAGCTCCTAGTTACAATGTGCTTTGTATTAAACCTCAAAGATTAAAATATTACAAGCATTTTGTCTATTTTTTTTGCTTTCTAATTCCCATTGTTGCTTTCATTATTATTAAAGGCTTGAGGTAAATTGCAATCATGATTTTATTATTTCCTTATACCCAGAAAGGTTCTGACTGAACAATGAGATTCCCTTACAGTGAGCCATTAAAGGAAAAGCAATTAGCATAAATCTCACAGTGAAATTCTTGGTTGAAGCACTTTCTAAAAGCTGATCGGGTTGTGGGGCAGATCTGTGTTAGAGGAGGCTGTTTACTATTTTTTATTCTGAAATCAGTCCTAGTTCCAAATTCAATGAAGAACAAAGAATGGGAAAGGCATTT
This sequence comes from Mesitornis unicolor, assembly GCF_000695765.1. Lineage (NCBI taxonomy): Eukaryota > Metazoa > Chordata > Aves > Mesitornithiformes > Mesitornithidae > Mesitornis > Mesitornis unicolor. Next base: position 53,470 of record NW_010203812.1, on the reverse strand, counting down.
CTGTAGCCTGATCTAATATGCTATATTCACTCTTCATTATAGACACCATGTTAAACTGACAGTCCTTAGTGAGAAAGCTGTTCCCATTTAAAATACACAGGATGTAATGGACTCTGAGCATCTGACATTCATTTCCTATTAATCTACATGTGCTTCTGTTCAGTTTTGTGTTGTATGCATATGATGTTACAAAATGAAAGGCTGATTATAAACTTTTTGAGGTACGGTCTGATTAATGCATGTGGCATTCACTTCTTTGTGTATAGGTCTGGCATTATTTACACAGTGCAAACAGTTATAAAACTGCATTTGTCAGTGGGAGCTTTGAAAAACACTAGAGAAGGTCTTGCATGAAAGGAGTTGCATGGCTCAGTGAACCACCGTAAGGAGAGTGAGCAGTACTGCAGAATCTTAATAGCACATTAAAATCTGTTTAAAATTCAGATTCCCAGTGTTTCTCAAGAAGGAGGGAGTGCTGTTGTTTGCAACTTTTAATGTCTATAGTTTTTTCCTGATGTCGTTTGCTGTATGTGCATTTTGACAAGGTGTACATCAGAGCATAAATGCTCAGTGGTAAGCGCAGAAGAGGCCACTATGATTAAGCATTCTTTTGCTGAAAAAAAACACCACCACCCTGAAGCATCTCAAGTGTTAGAACATATTGCTGGTCCATCTTTATTGGTACACCACCCTGTGTTAAGCAGCTGGGATTTTTTTGCATGATCATGTATAACAGGCTTCACTGTGTATCATTGCATTAGTAACTTAAGGCAAAACAAACACCATTAACTCAAAAATAACCACCAGTACTGTAACTTTTATTTGCTAATAAATATCTTAATAAACAGGCTTACCCCATCTGTAAGACCTGATAATGCCTCTTAGGAAATCATAGAAAAATAAAATACAATAATAATCAGTAACTTGTACTTTGTACAAAAATCTTATTATGTTGCTCAGCAGGTAGCTTTGCCAAACCCCATATTCTTTCTGCAAAGAGATGGCATATGTAATGCAATTCACCTTAAAAACACCCTAATGTTGAGAGCTGAGCATTTTATTACACTATTAACTTGTAGGCATGCCAGCACATGAAAATTTACATGGAACATCATATTATCATAGGAATAGAATAATAATAAAAAAAGAAGATAACACCACTTTTCAGTAAATAATAACAACTTCACTTCTAATGTAAGTTCCCCTTGGGACTGCAAACCAGTGTATTAAGCTTTTTACTTCATGGCTATTCCTACAATGCTGTTATAAGCTGTCGAAAAGGCAGAAAGAAAAATGTGGTGGGAACATGTATGGGAGATCGATTATGTGAAGAAGGGTCATTCTGAACAGTGAGGCAGTCCCAGGGGAAACCAACGACACAAGCTGTGAGACGTTCAGTCTCTCAGAATGAGGAGATCGTGCTCGCTGTATGCAATGCGACACAAGTTCAGAGCGATGAAGATACAATTCAGAGGTACGGTACCAAGGCTGCTTGTCTGTGAGATGAATGGGGAAGACTGAGTCACAGGTAGTTGCCTTTATTCAAATACATCTTGGTAAGAGGAAAAGAAGCAATGGCAAAAGAAATGTTATCTGGGGTCTTTAAAGAAAAGGTGAGTTTCAGACTACTGGCAAGGATATGAGATCTGTGCAGAGGCCACGGATTGTTTGTAAAATAGTTTGTGAGTATTATGATTATACTGTTACTTTTGAGGCCACCTACCTTTAAAGTTTTGACATGGCTGCTTAAATATATAATCTAAAGTGTCTGTCATCAAATAGTTACTCATATATACACATACATTGATATATTTTATGGCTATGCTAGAACAGCAAACTATGAAGAGCAGTCATATTTAGTTGTGTACAGTCTAATTTCACAGAAGAGACAGAGATTAAAACCCCTTTTAATTCAGATACATTTAAAACCAACACACAGAAATAGAGGCTATCCTGAGAAAACATACCAACCATGTTATCTTGCAAGAGAAAATAAAAGCTAATTTTTGGAAGGTAGTAAAATATTTTTCTTGCATCTTTTCTGTAAGTGAAAGTGTTTATTTTGTTTTGTTGTTTTTTTTTTGTTTAAAGAGATGGCAAAATGAAAACAATGATGGTTGCTTTGCTAGAACATAAACTATTGCTTTTCAGTAAATAGGGTTTAGCATGATCTTTTAAAGATTTTTTTTTTTCCCTTGTTAAACTGCAGATGCAATCCTGAGAATTGGAGAGTACCTGTCATTGTTACTGAAGTCAACAGGAGTTGTACCGGACCAAACAGGAACAAGCCCTTTTTTGTTAGTCTCTGGGTTGTCAGTCATGGCATCACTGTGCATGATGTAACTGATACCATCAGAGAATTTTGACATTGGCCTTAACAGAAGCAGACACACAAGGCTGTAGGTAAGAACATCATATACTGAAGTACTGACTGAATCCAGTTCCTTCACCAGAGTTAACTAAGAAACAACTTTTCCCACTTCTACTCTGAAATAGACTAGGAAAGTTAGAAGAAGAAATTGTTGCAAAAGAAATGGTATTAAAAATGCTGCACTGCCAATTCAAAGCTTACTGTTTCTTGGAGAGAGACAGATAGGAGATCATGGCTTTAAGCTTTAAAATGCTTATGCATTTACGTATTAGGAATTTTAGAGTAGGATGGTTTTCTTGACATAGAGAATTAACAAAAGAGTCCAGTAAGCAGAACCACTAGGAGGGCATTAGTTATTTTATTTGCTAGTATGCCTTTCATTAATTGGCAAATCTCAAAACTTACACTGAATGCACTATGGGTATGAAACAGATTGATCAAAGAGGCAAATGATCAGCTAGAAATGCTCTTGTAAAGGGGAGATCATATTGCATAATGGAAAAAAGAAAGATGGACAAATACTATTTTTTTTGTAGGTTCTGCTTGTTTGATTGGGATGGTGGTTTTATCCTGAATTTAAAACCATGAGTTTGGGGAATTTTCTAGGGAAAAAAAAACAACCCAGAAACCCAAAACATTTCTGTTAGATACTCTACTAGATGTGTAGGTCATTTTAAATAGTTATTCCAAACTCAGAGATAGTAGCCCATTCCAGATATAAAACAATGCCGCAAACAACTCTTGTAACTTTCAATTCAGCTCCACTATGTTGAAGGTAACTCTAATATATTTCACCACATCCCTGAGGTAGTAGCATTGTCTTTTATGTGTAGTGCACTCCCTTTCTCCTTATTAAATGAGGACATCCATTCCATGCAAATCTATAGAATCTCTTGATCCAAAACCTGTTTCAGTCTATTGTCATCTTTTTATGCATTTAACTGGTTTTGGATCATGCCCTGAAGGACCAACCTACGTCTCAACCTGAAACTCTCAGAGAAATTGAAACTAGCAAAAAGTTTTAGCAATACATTTGAATGACAAGACAGCATGTGTCCTAGTAAGTGCTGGTTCTCTAACAACAAATCAAACAGGACAGTGGTGGGATGCAGAAAAGGAGAATTTGTTTGGAGAACTGAATCTTACATAGTGTATGTATAACACAGGGTTTCATCTTACTGCCACTGAAGCCAGCAACAAACTCTCATGAAATTTGGTCCGTGCCTATTGAAACCAAAATATTTAATTCTTCACAGTTGTCCCAGGAATTACTCCCATCAAGATATTTATTAAAATCTTTTAGCAGGATTTGAAAATACTGGATCTTTTAGAGCAAAACCTGCCCAAGACAAAAATGGAACTTCCAAAATTGGCATTTAGTAACTAAAATAATCTACCAATTTGAAACATTGGCTGCATTTGATCTTTCTCAGCTAACTCTATTGTACATAAAGGGACTGTGATGGCAAGTTATAGCTCAGAGCATTCCGCTTCTAAAATATTTTAAAATCCTATTTTGCTTTTCTGTTTTGCTTCTTAATCATTTTCAAGTAGAGCTCAGTTTGAAGGAGAGAAAACTGAAAATTCGGTTCATAAGCTACTCTTAACCAGATAGCTGTACTCTTAGTTTATTCAAGTTCCTCTCAAAAAAGCCAACATGAAGAACAAAAAGAAGAACAAGTAGTCTTTCAGCTATATAGCTCTCTACCAGAGTTTCTACTCTAAAGGATGGCAATTTTACCAGGTTTTTGGCATAGGCTGGATACTGGAAAACCAGCAGCTAGATTTTTGCCTATCACTACTGTAGAGAAGTCTCAGAGCATTACACGGTGATAATACTATGAAAATACTCCCTTGAGTGTTTCACTGGGCACTTTTTCATCATTCACAACCAGAAATGAATGTTTGGATTCCAGTACAGATTTTCCCTAAATTCTATTTTCCAGATCTTAGATTCAGGGTTGTTTTCTATACAACAAAGCTCCAGGCAACACGCAGTTCATAATAAAGAGGGCTAGATATATCTGATTTGTGAATCTCCAGTCCCAGAGTTTTGGCTTATCTACTGCTCAACATACATGCTGCTACTTAGCAGTTCTTCATTGAATTGTCAATAATGAGAAGTATTAGTATAATATTATAGTTTATTCACAAATTTGTAATCAGCTTGATGATGTGCATGCTAGAGATGAATATGCTCCAAGTGAAGAAAAAAGTCAGCAGTATCTCCTTACATATCAAGAACAATATGCACAGGAGGTGTTGTGATAGTACCAGTGAATATACTGCACTCCTCTAGGAAACCATATGTGGTACAGAAGTTAAAATAAATTACAACATTTGTTACCTCATGCTGCCTTACAGACATTTATGGGCACTTGGATTTGCAAGTCCTTTATGCCTAACTCTACTCATGTAATTAGTCCCATTTCTAATCAGCCTCCTTATATGAATTAAGCCACACAAACACATACCTGTTTAGAGATTCAGGAGTTTTTGAGCATGGCACAGTACATACTTTATTACTGAGACACATATGTAGTTACCTACTAGTCAAAGTGCTCAGATGCTTAAACACAGGTCAAATTTTGGACTGGAACAAAGTAGAACAGGTGTAAAAACGTTAAATGATTTTGAGAGTGACCTTTTTCCTGCACCTTCAGTGTCCTGACTTTGGCATTTTTTATTCCAGTTCCATTACACAGGTATGAAAACCCAGATAATATGCTAGACCTTTCTGGAAGAGAGATGTATTTGGGAAATATCTTGCAGGAAAGAAAGGTTAAGAGACACTCATGTAGAATGGTCCTGCACTTTGATGACAACAACCCCATGCAGCGCTACAGGCTTGGGGAGGAGTGGCTGGAAAGCTGCCAGGCAGAAAAGGACCTGGGGGTGTTGGTTTACAGCAGGTGAACATGAGCCAGCAATGTGCCCAGGTGGCCAAGAAGGCAAACAGCATCCTGGCTTGTATCAGGGACAGTGTGGCCTGCAGGAGCTGGAAAGTGATCCTTCTCCTGTACTCAGCGCTGGTGAGGCCACACACCTCAAATACTGTGTTCAGTTTTGGACCCCTCACTACAAAAAGGACATTGAGGCACTGGATCACGTCCAGAGAAGGGCAGACAAAGCTTGTGAGGGGTCTGGAGCACCAGTCTTATGAGGAGCAGCTGAGGCAACAGCGGTTGTTTAGTCTGGAGAAAAGGAGGCTGAGGGGAGACCTTATTGCCTTCTACAACTACCTGAAAGAAGATTGTAGTGAGGTGGGGGTTGGTCCCTTCTCCTAAGTAACAAGCAATAGGACAAGAGGAAATGGCCACATGATGCACCAGGGGAGGGTTAGATTGGATATTAGGAAAAATTTCTTCACTGAAAGAGTGGTCAAGCATTGGAACAGGCTGTCCAGGGAGGTGGTAGAGTCACCATCCCTGGAGGTGTTCAAAAACCATGTGGATGTGGCACTTCAGGACATGGATTAGTGGCCATGGTAGTGTTGGGTTGACGGTTGGTCCTGATGGTCTCAGAGGTCTTTTCCAACCTTAATGATTCTATGATTTTATGAATACTTAAAGAAACATTCACACAAATAAATTTCACTAAACTAGCGTTACATTATTCCACATATAAAATATGGAAATATATTTTAACTCTAACCCATTTTTTAACTTCTTGTTTTTTTCATCAACCATTTTCATGGGTTTTCCTTTCCAAAATTCAGCACAAATTCTTATACTATATGCTGGCATATCCTTACTCATATTCCCTTGAAAATTTCCTTCATTTAAACCTCATAAGTGTTTATAAATGGCTGTTTAAAAGAAAATAGTTTATATACTGTTTAAACATCTTTGGTCACTTCAGCAGAGAGACTCAAACTTTTTCTAGCATGGACTAAACTAGAGATGCTGGCTTATGAGCACCTTGGTCCCCCTTTATGATCACTTATGATTTCTACAGTAATTAGTGGTAGAAATGGGTTTGGTGTGGTGGCAGTAGAAGGCTCGGCATCAGGTCACCAGGCAGCTTTCTGTAAGCCAGCCTGAAAATGTTTTTTCTGCCTGTGGAGGAAAAGAGAGGCTGTTCATTTCCAGATAAAAAGCCAAGGAAGTTTGGAAGTACTGCATACTGTTAGAAAAATTTATCAGCCAATGGAGCAGATCAACCCCATTAGTGTTACTGGGAGTGAAGTAATTAATTCTGTAGGTTTGAAAAATCTCAGACATTACAATATACATTATATTTACAATTCTTTACATACATATAGACAAATATATCCATAACATGCTCAACATATCCTGGTCCATGATCTGAGGAACAATCTACAACCATGGATGAGCAGTGTGCACTACTAAATACAGTACATGATAGTAGAAAATATTTGTGAGATGTAAGTGCATGGAATTATCTTATGCAACTCTCTTGTTGTTTTTTTTTGTTAGAGCTCCTTAGCACAATATAGACAGTTCTTCCTTTTTCACCTTATTGTAGGCTTTAGGTTGTTTTGTTTTCTTTTCTTTTCACTGCTGATTCATTTGTCTCTCCAGGAGATTTCAAGATCACTGTCCTACAGAATGTTAGCCCAGCCAAACACACCTTTTCCTCACTCTCACAAAATAATAATAATTCTAAAAAGAAAAAAATAAGATTATCTTTGCCATTTATTCAGGAAAGATCAATTACAGCTGATATGGTCTGATATGGTCCCATGGGGTCATTCAAACATGGAGATTGTTGCGGTTAATACAGTCTTACTAAGCACCTCCACAGTTCCAGCTATTCCACATAGTAAATAGCTGCTGCATCTGAATAAAGGGCATCATGTTACTTATGACCCACCTTTAGATCCTGTATGAATCTGCATTTAAAAAGAAATTAATGGAGTCCACCATTAGGCTCATCATATAAAAAATGGAAAATGGATAGCCAGTCTTAAATTCCAGAAAAATCGAAGTACTACAGTCTCTGAGTTCCATGTCAGAATAATCCAGCTAATACCCAATGCAATTTTGCATACAGAATTTTGTCCAGATCAACTAATTTATTTGAATTTATAGTTGAGTGCACTATTTGCAATTAAAGAATTATTTTATGCTGAAAAGTCTTGGCTGATGTCTTAAAGCATAGCATGTGTCTAAGCTTTTATTGGACAGACACTGAATTTACATTCATGGAAAAGAAAAAGGATAGCTTTTGTTTTTGTTTAAGAAAAATTTGAATTGCATAGCTTAATTCTCTTCCTTTCACATCATAGAGTCCCATTGCTTCTTGGTAATTCCAATGTGCAAACACCTCACGAACAAAATCTACTAAGTCTTCTGCTGTTACTTGTTCAGTTTTAACACCAGCTTTATGGACAAGATCCTGTCTTTTTCAGAGGTTCAGCATAAGGACAAGATACCATCAATGCAAGAGATTCATCTGTCAAAACACGGATGCCATTTTGATCTCTCTGAATGCAGAGAAACAGGTGCTTCTTTGGCACAATTCACATAGCCCAGAAGTAATTACATTTGTCAGAGGACTTACATCCTACAAGGGCCCACTTCTCTTCAGGGATTAAAAGGGAGCCTTGGATGACTAGCTCAGATGCAGACCTTCAAAACTAGGTGAGAACAATTCCTCCCAATAGATCTCAGGGCTCTGACTGACAAGTGGAGATAGCCTGAGTAAAGGTGACTGACATGGTTTCCATGGATGACCACCCCACTTGGCTGCATAGACATCCAAGTTGCTCATCAGTCAGTTTTGGAAGCACTGTGGTTGGTGCAGGATGGACAGCTGGGGCAGTGCACTTGTTGGCCAAAAGACGCTAACCTGGTCCTGCTCAGCAGTCAAGGCCCTCACTTCAGCTGTGTTTTGGAGGCTTAAGTGATACACGAGTAGTGGTAACAGTACAGATGGGTGGATTTTATTCTAGATTAATGATAATCAGATCTGTGAGAAAAAATCTACACATGGATATTACTTATAATATCTATTTACGTACGTCCACATTTTAATGCCTTTTTTTTTTTGCTTGGCTTGTATATCATGCACACTTTATTTTGAAAACTTTCAATGAACACTTTTAGTCATGAAGCACTCTGCAAAGTGGGCCAGATTCTCAAAAACAGCCTACTAGATTTGCTTCAATTTGTTAAATTTAAACTCCAACTGCACACTATAATATAGAGGACAACTAAATAGAGCTAGTTTTCACCTGAAGAATGTATCCTCTATATCAAAGAAAGTTACTCTGATTTCACATATACATTTAGGACCTGCACAGAATTAAGCTGACATTTGAAAAACAACACCTGTTGAGTTTTTGTTTGTTTTTAAATGAAAAAAATACGTAAAAGCCTCCACCAAAACCAAAAGTAGGCTTGGAATTGGAGTAAGAGCAAATAAAATGTTTCTAAAATGAGGAAGAAGTAAATTTGATCAAGGTAACTATTATAGAAGTGTCATACTGCAGCATAACAACAACAAAAACCCAAGCTGTATAAACCTACAACATCCTGGATTTACTATGTTTTTAATAAATGTCCTCATGCAAACAATCTCTTTTTCTTTTCTTTCTGGTTACCCAAACTCTTGTTTATATAAAAAATATATCTGATTAATAAATGTTTTAATATTGTTATATGTCTTTCTATTGAAAATATATTTTCAGGAGTGTGATGAATCTGGAAATTATATAGCCAGTTTGTGCGCATGTAACATGCCGCTCTGCATCCACACTACCAGGAATGAAAAAACGTGCAAAGGAGAATTTAAAAGTGCACATACATGGTTTGGATTAGTTATGAGCAAATTTGAAACCACATTAACAAATAACAGACTCATACCTCCTCAGTAATGTATTTAATTTTGAGAGAGGCTCCTTCCATGGATGTCATGTCATTGGCAACAGAAGCAATGACAGGCAAAATATGGTAACAAAATGATAAAGGAAAATCAACTTTTAAATTACTCTGTGATGATAGTATTTTTTAAAAGGCTTCAGGTAAGTATGATTTTCTTTCCATAAGAGAACCCTTACCAAAAATTATTCAAATGTGGAATTGGGGTAGAATTTTTCAAGTGACAGTCACACAATAGAACAAATGCTTTTTTTCCTCACTAAAGGCCTGTGATCCTGCAAAATGTACATGCTTGTACATTCCTACTGAGTTCAGCAGGAGGACTCGTGCTGGCAAAATTACCTTTGTAGCTAGAATAGGACTGGCACTGCCTTTCTTTAACCAAGCTCATCAAATAAGCATTGTAGAACACCAGCGAATCCCGATCTTTAGAAAACTTGTTCCTCAGTTAAATATGTCTGGTTTCTTTTTAATGAAAGAAAGGAAAATTTACTTAGTGCATTACCGTTATCCCACTTAAATTAATGCAGTTATTCTAACAGAAAGTGACAACAGCGAATTAGGCCTAGTGTGTCTTACTCTGCGAACTTGTTGGAAGCATAATCTTTTCTGAGTTGCTTTCTGATTTTCCTTCTTCACCACTGGTATACAATGGCAGCCATTTCCAATAATTAGGAGATACATTTTGATTTACAAGCTGTAAATTAAGCAGTAAATATCATTATGATTACATAAAGTAGTTAGTTCATTTTGACATACACATATATTATACTAATTACCCAAATGCACATTTTAACGTAAGAGTTGTAATGCTTGAGTATATTGAATTGCCACATAACTCAAAAATGTCCTCCAAACTATAAGTCAACAAAAGCATCTGCACCCATTTTGCATAGGACATGCATGTAGATCTGCGTGTGACTTCTACAGCACGCAGACATGCGCTCGCTCCTGTTTCCAATAGCGCATATCCCATGCAAATGTTTGGAAATGTAGCCCAGCACATCTATGTAAGCTGTATGAATAAAACATGAAAGCTGTAAGTCTTACAGAGGTACAAATATTATGTTAGGCCTTTGCAGCCATTTTCTTGCATGTAAATATGGCTATTGAAGAGTTCTAAAGGTACTTGTCTTCGATGTAATTTAGGTAACTGTACTAAATGAAGATCTAGCCCATAGTAACCAGAGCTCCATTTCAGCAGAGTCTGCTTTTTACTTCTAAAAGCATTCAGAAGTAGACTCAAGGCAACATATTATTACACTGCTGTCCTACATCTCTTTTTCTGCCTATGTACAAGATAACTGAACACTGCGGAGTGTAACTTCAGCATTAGTTGCTTGTTGTATCATTGCCCTCAACTGGAGTATGATATGGCTGGCCTGCTCCCGTGGGAATAAGCACATCACCCCACTGATGGATAGCTCTCCAAGGTCTACTACCACTGGTGGAAATTATGCTTAGTTCAAGCACTGGAGACCTGCATTTCTGGAACAGAAAGCTTTCTGAAGTCAATGTGGCCACGATATAGCTGACAACCATGTTTTACATGTGGTTACGGAAACGTTACAATCAGTTTTCCAGTGAATATTTGCCACGCAGTAGAAGCAAATGCTGACTATTAAAAAAGAAAAGAAGGTCTAGGGTAATTAAGAATCCCAAGATTGATCAAATCTTCAACCTAATCTAAAATTTAAAGCATAAAAAGTGTCAAGTGCTAAAGTAATGCAAAACCAAGAACCTTAAGATTTCAAACAGATTTCTCTCACTATCCTTCCAATTATTCACACAATGAAAACTCATTACATAAAATCATCAGTTATTTCTGCAAACAATACTAACGTTTTGAGGCACTGACTTACCAGTATTTAAAATATTATAAAGTAATATAACAATAGGACCCATATATTTGGATTTAATTAAGAGATAAAATATTTATGTAAAACTTCTTGATTGCACATTTGGTATTGGAAGTTACATGGTCACAGAACATGAAAGAAGTCAAATACTTTTTGATCTACCAGCAAACTCTAAATACATCAATAAAGAAGCCACACCAGGCCAAATAGATTACTACTTTCAAGTAAGTTCATGAAAGTTTCCCAAATACTGTTATACAAAGTTACACATCCATGCTGAGTTATTCATCAATGTGTAGCAAGAGTCTTGCAGTAGGCCAGATTTTATTGGCAGATAACTGGCGGAGGAGCTATGCAGTGTGATTAAAAATTCCAGTTTGGAAGCATTAACATAGAAGTACTTTTATAATCTGAACAGGAGACTGCAGTTCTTGAAGTTGGGTAGAGCAGAAGGGAAGAATGAGAATATTTTTCCATTTCAGAAATGCTGAGGCACAAAACACAGTTGATTCTAGTACTTTCATACATGAAATCCTTTCTCCTGTATGTGCATCATGTGTAACCGCAAAGTCTGTAAACTGCTGACTATTCGTCTCTGGTGTCCAATGAGTACAACTCCAATTCTTCTAATGTCACTGCAAGATAAAAAGTTTCATCTTGGATGCGAGCGTAGTAAAGCCTTTTGCACACAAAAACCTATAAATATATCATGAATTGCACTACTTCTGGACAGTTTAGTTTCCTGACTGGGACATAAAGGAATGCTGCATATGTTCTGTACCCGTCAATTCCAAATTTGTTTAAAGGCAGCCATTTGAGAAAAAAAAAAAATTAAAATCTTGTAGTTACAACACTGGTACCTGTTGCAATACTAATGGTCAAGTAATTCTTCCAAATCTTGAGGAAGAACCTAAGAGGTGGGTTTTAATAGCCCATTTTTAGTAATGTGTTAGTAGCAAATGTCTTCCACTTACACTTGCAAAGGAACAGGGCTGATACACTCACTTTTGTAATTCTGAGGCTTAAGTGACAGAGGCGGTGCTTTATGATTTGGGAAATGGTGGTGAGAGATGGTCTAAAGATCAGAATAGCAATGAATCTTCCAGCTCGACCCAGATTTCCCCTCATCTCATCTAGGCTTGCACCTCAGAGGAGGCAGCTCACTCACAGCGCCTGATTCTTTGGCAGGAATGAAGTCAACAGTCCTCAGTGTCCATCACAATCCACTACTTTGGTTATTCTCTAAACATCACCAACTGCAGTATGCTGAGAAAGATCACAGAGGTGGTGAGGGCAGGAAGCTTCAGATATGCCTTGTTAATTATGCAAATCCCACTCTGGGACATAGCATAGACATTACTTGTTTAGATATCCCCACAAAATGTTTGATGATATAGCTAGTAAAGGAGCCTGTGGGATAAGGCATGACCTTTATGAGTTTCAGATTTGCAGTTCAAGTTATCTGGCTTTGTACCCTTCAGATGAAGAGCCACTAGATAGAAGCAACTATTATGTACTTAGTTTAACATCCATGTGGGGGACGATACA
>NW_010203812.1:37730-40816 GCF_000695765.1 Mesitornis unicolor | reverse complement strand
AGCAGGAACTATGCAAAAATACTGAGCATCTTAGAAACTAAAATGAGGAAGCTAAAAAAATAGACCTTTACAGGGGAATGCAGGAACACTGCATAGCACTTATCAAGGAAGGCCTGATAAAGCTGAGAAAGAAGCCAGCAGGCCTAGGGTAATGAAAGATGTTTGAAGAAAGAAGGAATCTTTCAAAAAGCTGAAGTATCTAAAGAAAGAAAGAAAATAGAAACGATGATAACCTTAGGCAGATTATCTGTAAAAGTGCAGTAAGGCAGGCTAAAAAACAACTTGAGGAACAACCAGGAAAAGACAACTAAAATAAAACTCATAATATTTTTTTTTTTTGCAGGGTCAGTGGGGCATAAGAAGCCTGTCAGAGTGTCTATAGACGCTAATGATGACTTGAGTATTAAAGAGCACTGAAAAACTTGTCACTGACGAAAGACTAAACCAGTTATTTGAGTTGACATTACCTGTGGAAGAAATTGAAGTGACTCCCATGCCAGAACTTCTATGGAGTACTTGTCAGAGGATCTGTCTGAAGTTGAAGTGACTTCAGGAGAGGTTATAGGACAAACTGAGAAAACAAGCCACAATCCACAATCCACCTCCAGAACAAGTTTATATTTAGCCAAGAGTTTTAAAAGAGTTCAAGGATGAAGTAATGGAATTACTAACAGGGATGTGAGAGAGGGAGGTTTCAGCTCTGTTCCACTTGCTTAAAAATTTCTTGGTGCCTGAGGCATAGAGAGTGGTGCCAGGCAAAACAAAAAGTCTTTAGGGGAGATCTCGGCCTCTATAGACTTGTAAGCCTGAAATTGTTACAGGGCATAACAGAAAGTAAAGTATAGAATTATTGGATGCACCATACCTCTTGCAAAGAGAAGTCCTATTTTGTAAAATTGTTTGCTTTCAATGGAGGTGTCAGCATACATATGGATGAAGGTGATCCATTTCATACACCCTACTTGGATTTCCAAAAGCTTTAGAGAAGATTTCTTGTCAAAGCTTTGTAAGGAAAATAAGGAGCTATAGCATAAGAAGGTTTCTGTGTGCCTAAATAACTGTCTTAAAGATAGAAGGTTAGACGTTGTCAGGTTTTACAATGCAGTTATCAATGGAAAACTACAGGGACCTACTCTGGGATAATGTCGAACGTTCAACATATTAGTAAATGGTCTGAAAAACCGGCTGAGCACAGAGGTGAAAAAGTCAGTTGCTGAGACTGAATTGTTCAGGGCAGTAAGGGAAAAGGCCAGCTGTGAAGCATTTTAGAAGGATCCTATAAGACTCAGTATGCCATAAAGCAGCAGATGAAATTCAGTGTAGGTGAGTGCAAAGTGATATGCTAGGGAGAAAACCAGTGCTAACTTCATACATAAAATTACTGAGACTTAACTGACCACTACCATTATTAATACAGATAGTCTCAAATAAAAGATTAAGAATTAAAGGGAAGGGAATGGAGAACAAAATACATTGTATCATTAAGGTGCCATATTAATCCACATTTTGCCCAAACTCTTATATACCGGGTGCAGTGTTTTCATTTCAAAAATGATGGAGGGGAGTCAGAGATGGTTGAAGGAGGGCAGCAAGGTGCAAAACAACTTCCACATGAGGACTGATGAGGGCTTGATGATTTTCACAGCAAAGGTAGAAAAGATTTTTGCCACTGATTTCAGTGGTCTAGATCAAAACTGATTTAAAGATGTTTTCTGCCCGATTTTTGACAGTGTTTGGTATGGTCACAGAATGAAACTGTCAGTTCTGGGTCTCTTAATCACATCTTTCTCCTGCATCAGTTTGGTAAAGAAATGTATTTGTCTTTTATTAGCTTAGGTAGGAAAGGAAATGAAATCATTGCTCCATACATCATGATAATTACGTCACTGCAGCAACCAAAGAAATTCAGATTGATTAGTCACTGTAGAGGTAATAGATTACATACTTACTCAATACTCATTCTTGAAACCATATCCAAAGTTGTGAAACCTGCTGCCATGAAGTTATTTTTATACTGACCCATTTTTATGGAGTCCAGCCAGTCACTGACTGAAACAAACAAAGGATATTCTGGAACTTCACCAGGTGAATCTGGCATTCTGTAAAATCAAAATGCAAAGGTTATCAAAGCAGTACAAAATGTGACACTCAATTTACTTCGATAGACACTGTTTTTATGAAAAGACGGAATGAGAGAGGAACCTGAGCTGTACAGGTCAGATCATAACTGTGGATCTCTTTAACCCATGGTCTAAAACTTACAAACCATGTTAGGCTGCCAAGTCGCACTACTTAAACAATACAGGTTTTTTAAAGCACTGCAGCTCAGTAGCTGAGGAGCAGACCTCTCCCACTGCTCTTATTTTCATTCCCACAGAGCATTTCTTTACAGATCTTACATGTTCAGGGTGTTAATGATTCCTAAACACAGTAGTCAAAGTAGGGAACAAACAAAATTTAACAAGCAATACAATTTAAAATATTGAAACACTGCAAGATTTTTTTACATTTTTCTACCAAAATACCTCAAATGGCTCCTTATTGCTATACCATTATGCAATGGGAACTCTTTGATTAGTGTTCAAAACCTAAAAGTAGCCCTAAAAGAAGCAAAAATAATAACATTTCAGAATCTTTGCTTTTATATAGAGTAGCAAATAAAAATTAAGGAACTAATTTAGTCATATGTCTGGTTCTGTTCTTTTCCTTCATATTATCACAACTGAAACAGAAAGAAAAAAAAATTCAAAGTTTGGAGCATATATTTCCAGTCTTCTGTTGCGTACCGCACTGGTGAGGGCTCACAACTTCCACTGACTCTACATTTTGTGTAGAGAAACTGTAGGAACAGAATGCAGAAAAAGCACACTGCTGTTTATAAAAGCTTTATGATAGTCTTTAGAAGAAAGGTATAATTTATTTAAAATGAAAATTTCAGCAGCAAAGACCAGCCAACATTAACTGATGGAACATGACTTATGTATAATGTAGGAATCAACACACCCTTAGTATCTTCACATACTGAGTTTCAACCACGTATGTTCAAATACATTAAACACACCAATTTTCACTTATATTATCAAAAT
>NW_010203812.1:22795-37699 GCF_000695765.1 Mesitornis unicolor | reverse complement strand
AGAAAATGAGGGACAGAAGAACACTGTTAAGTACAAACCTCAATTACAGATATACCAAGGTCCTTTCCAATCTGAATTACTCTATGATTTCACAATTCTATAGAATAACAGCTGACCTTGTAAGTTAACAGTAACACAATAATCATTTAGATTGACTGCATCAAGCATTCATGAATGAATGGAAAAACTTTCCCAAGCAGGTGAGCTCAGTAAGAGCTCAACTGCAAGAAAACAGGCTTAAGTTTTTAAATCTTAAGTAATGTTTTAAAATGAGAGTAGATAAATATGCATTACTCTGCTGCTAAATAAAGTGACACAGGTACAAGTAGCAAGTCATATGTATACTTATATGCACGTGCAGATAGAGGCCACTAACTTTAGTGCATGGAGATTAAATCCCAAAAGCCCCACTAGTTTGTGGTAAGTGAAATGACTTTAGCCCCAACTCTAGGTTTTCCCAGTAACCTCTCCATTCAGCCTTTCCCACAGCAAGATACCAGCCTCAGTCTTTGCTCTGTTGCTCATCCCTTCTCCAAACCTTATAAAATAGCCCCCTCTTAACCCAGTGAGATTTTCAGCAAGACTCACCCAGGCATTGAGAACACTTTATAAACACAAGGAAGTCTCCACGAAAACACCTTAAGATAAAGGTGCTTTCTTAATGCTTCCTTAGTTCTTATAATGAGGAGAGTAAGGCCACCTGGACCTTCACTGATTTCAGCTGATATCCAGGGACAGCTTGGATCAATAAGAATACAAAAATTGACACATTCTTCCACCACAGCCTTGCTTCTCCTGTGGCTGCATTCATTTCTGTAATATTATAAAATGAAAAAACTTTGGACAACACCATCAAGAATTTGCTGTGGAATGGTAATAGCATAATCTCTTATTTGGTCTCTGTTGCTATTCTCCTGCAGATAAATAAAGATTTAGCAAGGGAAGACACTTCAAGGGAGTTCAGAAATTGCTGAAGCACTCTCAGATGTAGAGACAAGCTGTTGAATAGAGAAAAAAAATTACAAAGAGAAAACAAGTACATAGGAAAAGCACCAAAAAAAACCCCAGCAAACAAAGAGATTCACAAAGATTAAGGGTAGGCAGTGCAAAAGCAGAGTTCACATAAAAGAGAAAAATGCCTAATATAAACTGCATGATCCAAGAAAAGAAGTCCTTATACAACAATTTATTAACAATAAAGCAAACCTTAAAAGGGTCTTAGTGTTATTTGAACCTCCATGACTTTGTGAATTCAGAACTTTGCAGCTCTCTCCCACACATAAAACATGTAATGACAGCCATCATGTGTTATTAAAAAAAACAAAAAAGGTACTGAAAAGAGTCTTACACAAGTATGTCCTCCACTAAGGTATGAAGGGTGCTCGGATTGCGGATCAGTTTGTCTAGGAAGTTGACAATGTCACTAAATTTTGGACGGAGGTTCCTCTCCTTTTGCCAGCAGTGAAGCATTAGTTGGTGAAGAGAAGCTGGGCAGCCCATGGGAGCTGGAAGCCTGTAGCCTTCTTCAATAGACAGTATAACCTAAAGAAATACAATGCATATGATTACTGGACATTAGAGTTAAATGCTGAAAGGATAGTGTAAAGTGGACAATTAGAAAGCAGTAATAACAATTAATGGCACAGCCACCCTCACTTTATGTATTGCTGGGGCTTCGCTCAGGAAATTGGCACTGGCAGGAGTGTGACCAGAGGAGATGTGAAGTATTTGTAGGCATAGGAAACACAGTAGGCACTTTTTTAGGCTCTCTGGCCATCCTCTTCAAACAGCCAAGAAAGGAGGAGTAAGAGGAGAAAGAGCTAACCAGTATCATTATTTTTTTCATCTGCCTGCAGTTTGATGTACTAGAGTCACAGGACCACAAACCAACCTTGTGTGGTGACTACATACTGGTATGTTCTAATATTTGTGTCCTGACAAAGTGTTAGTGTGTGGCAATATCATGATACAATAAAGCACTACAAATGCACATTGCAGCACCTGGAAAATTTACTTGGTGATAATATATTTCTGCTGATCACTAGAGTACAATTAATTCAGGCAATGTCCCACACGCCAAGTTACGGTGAAGCACGACATGATTTTGCACAGCCTCTCTTAGAAACCTGGATGTCCAAGCTGTTTATGACTAAACAAAAGTTAATAAAATTACAGTTTTATTATATAAAGTGAGTAAAACTGTCAGATCCAGCAGATGTGGAAAACGTGTTTAGTCAGGATTTGGAAAAAAACAGATCTGTTGTCACAGAAAAATTACATGTATGAAATCATGTTTTATCAGAGTTGAAGGAAGGCTTGTTTTTAGTAACACTGGTAACAAAAAACATTGCCTGAAAAGGACATTAGCAGCCTTGCATGATGGGAGGTAGCAAAAGTAGGTAAGGTCCATGAAAAGCTGGCTGGATTCATTCTATGTAAGATTTTTTTAAAAATGAGGAATGTTTACTAGGTTCTGCAATGAGTAGTGGTAACAGTGGGGATGATGATAGAAGTGACATAGTCAGGATTTCTTTTATATAAAGGAATGGAAAGTGGTTGATCAAAAACAAAGCTAGGAAAAAACCCTAACCCTACCACACATATAATACTCATCCACATAAAAAATCCAACCAACGCTAAATGTTCTCTAAGGTACAAATAATTGTAGACAATATTTATAATAACACAGAGCACTTATGAGAAACATACCTACTACTGCATTTATACCCACTCTGCTTTAAGAAGGCATTTATCATTTTCACACAGATGTATGTACCCGCTGCAGACATATTAATGCAGCTGGAAGGGGGTACATTAAACTGTTTACAGCAAATCAATGTTTTATAGCACTAGCTGTAGCTTCAATATATTCAGTCTTATTATCCTGGAATGTATCCTCATTCTCTTTTTGAATTCTGAATTAATGTTGTAGGCTCTGCTTAGCAATGCCTAGCGTTTATGCTGCAAGCATTATGCAAATAAATAAGAGTAATGAAGCTACATTAGGACCTTAGCTCCCCTTCATGGCATGGTCGTGAATGGAATGAGAGTGTTGTAGCTGTACATAGTTGAGTGTCTGAGTTTTAAAAAGTGGTGTGACTTGGTCCTACAGTGTATAAGCCCCTCTTATACCCTGGCAGAAACAACTGTGTGTGAAAAACAAGTGTTTGCAACGTGACAGGAAATTGGATTTGCATGGAGTGAGTCTCAGGCTCCTAGGTGAGAGCACTGGGAAGTACAGGCTACTCCAAAGGCAGCATCACTTGCCATCGAGATCTCTGAATGTTATGCACCTGTGCATATTGACAGGTCACATACGTGCAGATGGGACTGGCCAGACACACACCGAGGTAATATCTACCAGTAAATTATACGTCAATATGATAAT
Source organism: Mesitornis unicolor (assembly GCF_000695765.1). Lineage (NCBI taxonomy): Eukaryota > Metazoa > Chordata > Aves > Mesitornithiformes > Mesitornithidae > Mesitornis > Mesitornis unicolor. The sequence continues at coordinate 34,311 of NW_010203812.1, read as the reverse complement.
CTTTGCACCTGCTTTTCTGGCTACTTGTTTATCTCTCTGGGATTTACTGCAATGGTCCAAAATCTGGGCTGCCAAAATGGCTGCCATAGGAAAAATACCATCAGATTGCCAGAGAAATACTTCCTCCAAGGCCTTGCCTCCTAATGATGAATATGCCCCCAGATTGCTCCTGTTACAGCCTCATGATGGGTGAAATTCAACTCCATGTGCATCAAATTTTATTCAAAAAACTGTCAAAACTCATCATTTCAAGCAGTCTGTCCAAAGTGGCTTCATAAAACATAGGTACTTGTTACAGTGTGGGGTACAGCATAGTTGATACTTGTCATTGAAGAAGCAATCTTTAGCAGTCCAGAAATGTAGATATCATAGTCTTTATATTTAACTGTACCTGTTGCAAATGATGACTTTCTGAAATGTACTTTGTTTTTAAAGCAAAGGAAGAGCTTCTATACTTTTATGAGACATATAGCACTTGCTTGACACCACAATAGAGAGCTGATAACGTTTTTCTGAAATAAATTATTCAGGGAAAAAACCAAAAGCAACCGCAATTTTCCAGACATTATATTTTCCTCTGACATGCTCTACTTTACCACATCTTTGGAATAGAAGTTACAGTGCATTTTGTTTCCTCTCTTGTTCAAAAGGAGCATTTCAGTATGAAGAGAAATGCCAGCTGGTACTGGGATAATTATAATTTCTCATTAATACCAGGACATTTAAAAACTGTACTGCAAATATTGCCTCATTAGTATCCCTTGTGAGGCAAGTATTATTTTTAGAGTCTAACAAGCAAGAGTAAAGATGTGATAAGTGTCTAATACTGCAATGGGAATCAAGTCTCAGTGGAAGTATTAGAGATTTTTTGTTCCTTATTTATGTATTTATTTTAGCTCCTGCTTTGCTACTTGCATAGCACCTATCTCTGAACAGAGCAATTAGATATCCATACATCTAAAAAGGAAGAAGTATTACATTTCTCTTGGTAAAATTATATATTATATAATACGTAAAGATTATATATGTTAACGTCTTTTAAATGCCTTTTTCTTTGCCAGTTTAAGGTTGAAGAAGCACCATATCAGTTATGAAATGGTCTAAACGTCTGTATCTGCAAGAAGCACATAGCAACAGCTCTAGCAATTGGCATAACTCTTTCCACATGGGCAAATCAATGTCCCGTCTATTTCAACCTGAAAGAATAGGAACATTTGCTTAGCTTCTATACATACAAAGTCCTGAGTCTGCTAACAAAAAAGCTGATTACTGTCTCTAAGTCTGGTTTTGTGAAGAACACTTGAAGGGGATCAAAAGGAGGAAAACATTCAAATATTCTGTGCTGCCATCAAACACTGAGAAAGAGGCTGCAGATTTATTTTCAGTGATGAACATGTTTAAAACTCATTAGAAGGTCTTGTGGGTCAGCATTAGGTTGAGTAAAATGGGCAGGGTGTATTCTTACAAGTAACACTTTTTGGCAGATGTGAATATAAACTATAGGGGAAAGGGAATACTTTTACAGTTAACATAGCTAATTATTTTCATGCTTTTTAATGCTTAAGCTTTTATGTTTATAAAGGGGACCATTCTTTTTATATATTTTTGAACACCGATTATATTAAGCGCTGGAGCTTGTGAAATACATTTTATCATTTTTGTTTGACATCAGACATAGCTGTAAAAGTTGAAGATAGAGTTAATATTAAATATTAATAAATACAAAAAAAATCTGAAAAATATTTTATGGACTTTTACATAAAATTTATGCATGTTTCGTTTCAAAGGAATTTGAAATTGGCAAAAATGGCATCTGAAAATTAAGCTGTAATCTTTCTGATAGTTTCATTAATAACAGTAACAGATTTTTGCTTTTGAAAGATAACTGACAGATTTTTTAATGTGATAGAGACAGAAGAAAGTCCAGAGGGATTTTGTCCCTATGTCCTGCTGACATCTGAAAAATCTACCAGGATGGAGAGGCAGCTGCTCATGCCTCATGGTACAGAGCCAATCCCAGGTGCCTGCCAAGTGTTTTGATGTCTGTGGCTTGAAAGAACTGTATTAGGGTAAATTATTGTTACTATTACAAGAAACTTCCATAAGTGTAAGGACTTTTATTCTGTTTGCTACAGTAGTTTTCTTGCATATTGATTACAAACCACTGAGTACTCTCTTATCTTTTTTTTTTAATGTAGTTCTGTGACATGCGCTAATTTATAAAGTGGCCTCTAACAGGTGTCCCGGTAGACTTCATTCACAGCTGTTCTACAAACCAAATGCAAGGAATATAAATCTTCCTTTCCTTACATGAGCATAGCAAGCCAGGCTCTTAGCACAATCTGTTCATCAGTACACTAGTTTCCTTGGAAAGTTCAATATCTTAGCTAATGTTTATTAATTAAGCAATAAGACATGACAGACTGTGCAGCAGCCCTAATTAATGGACACCTCTGGTGCCTGCCACACATCTAAGAAGTGCATTAATCAGCAGGTCTGAAGTGTCTTACCACAATAATAAAATGGTTATTTACTTAAACAAGAACATTTCTCAAAGTTAATAACATTTTTAAGCCTCTATATTATACCCTGTACAGTATTAAAAGATTTATAAGAAACATTTTCAGACTCAGTTGCCTAGAGTTCAGCTTCCAAATTCCTGCTTAGGAATATAAATAGAGGACAGTAGATTTGAAGAGGTGTTGGATCTCTCTGGCTTGGAATGATCTGATGGGTACTTGCAAACAGCTGTAGTCTCTGAAAATCCAATTGGGTTTATTTAGGTGACAGGTATCAGTATAACACTTGTTTCTGCATCAGTTTGGACTCTGCACTACCTGTGCTGGCTCTTCATGATTTGATTGCTGTGACTGAGAGGTCAGACAAGAGACCTTTGGTAGCCTTAGTTCAGCCCTGCTGTTCAGCTGGCTGAAGATGTGTTCACATGGCAAAAAGGCACTGTGCCAGACAGTGCTGAACTCCCTTCCCCTAGCATTGCCTCCCTTTGGGTAGGGCTGGGCATATCATCGGCTTCTGTGCTATGCATGTAAGAAATGAACATTTCACTAGCAGCCACTCAAAACATCACTGACTTTGCCATGGTCTAAAAAAGTGAATTGATTTCCCAAAGTTGTTTAATTAGAAAAGCAATTTGTAAGATGGAACGTGAAAAAGTAGACCCAGCTCTGTGGAATTTATACTCGGAAACCTTCTGGTACTTTACAAACCCCCACCTAATTCAGTAAATATTTTATTGCTAACTAGAGAAGAGTTTTATTATGATCAAAACACAGTAAGTGTTGTAATGTTAATGTTGCCAGATATTTTGATGTAGCAGAGCCTGTGACTATACTTACGCAAGACCTTATCAACAGTTGTTTGCATAACATGTCTTTTATGAATCTGCTTAGTGCATACCCCTCTCTATTACTTTCCCTGCCATATGTACAGTATCACTGACCTTTGGGAAAGTCCTATTATTTCTGCAAAATAAGCTCATGTGAATTCAGGGTAATTTATTGTACTAAAACACACGTCCCAATATCCAGCAAAGTAAGCTTTACAGTATGTCTAATAACTTGAAATTCCCAATGACATTTAGAGACACTAAATGTACTTAGAAGGTCACAGGTACTCACTGTTAACATTTTGGCACTGAAAGCTTGTGAGTAGGGCTCCAGAAAAAAGGAGTCCTTTGTGCTGTGCATTGCTGAACTGCAGAGAAAGCCCCCATGAGTCAGCCCCATTAGTATGAGCAGCATCCATAGGGCCTGCTTCATTATTCTGTATTACCAGATACTTGTATTTTGGATGTAGGAGTAAATAATTAAATGGTGCTATCCTCATGCTGTAGCAGAATATTTAATGTACTCTAAATGGAGGGGTTGCTTTATGAATTCTCATTCTTCACATGGCCTTGAACAGATACAGTGTAGGTTGTGAGAGAGGGGAAGAGAACAGGCTGAAGCCAGCCTCAAAGAAAGGGAGGGCCAACTGGAATGAAGGTCTGTGTTGTGCACTGCTCCCACCTGGCAACCTGGGTTCTATGTGAGGGTCCTACAGGCCATTCAAACCCTCTTCCCAGAAGGTGAATAGTGGCGTCGAATGGACCTGATAGAAAGTCTCTCTCTTCTCCCATTCCCAGTTAGCAGTAACAGCAATGGGAGAGTTGAGAGCTGGGCCAGTAATAGAGCTAGCATGAGGAGGATTATGATTACAGGAGGAGTAAAAGAGATGGTGGCAGTTGGGTTTCTCATAGAGAGTTAACCCAACATCAGATGAAATAGCTCACAACCAGAATAGAGACTGAAATTCCCGATGTTGTAGCACAAAACTGCATGAAAGTGAGACACAATGACACAGCAGAAAAGCATCCTCTCCCTGGCCCCTTCTTCAGCTGCAGTCACCACCAGTTGCCCAACACCTGCAGCTAAATAAGCAGAGCAGAAAGGTGATGGTGCAGAAGCAGAGTTATGGAGAAATGACATTGCAGTGGGAAGCACTGGCACTGCACAGAAGCAGGCACCATGGCAGGGCTGACTCTGTTCAGAAGTATCTCTGGCTTTATGGGCTTCTTTAATCTCTAGACAGACCAGCCATGAATGGGGTGCTGCAGAGGGAAAGAAGAAATGAAATACTGATTATACAGTGAGGAAAGCCAGGCGAAAGACTATTGCCCATGATATGCTCCAAGGATGTGCCAGTGGCAACTGATGTGGCAACAGCACAAAGGACTGTGAGCTGTTGCTGCTTTTATGATCAGCACAGTCCCTCAACCAGCCAGTGCTAATGAGAGCAGGAAGGAAAAAGTAACTGCCCAGTGAGCCTTGCATGTAAAGTCACATGTGGACATTGTACTTACTACTCAGAGAGTGTTGAGTGGACAAGAGGCAACAGGCACAAACTGAAGACCACGAAATTCCATCAAAATGTAAGAAAACACTTTTTTATTGTGTGGGTGACTGGCATAGGCTACCCACAGAGGTTGCAGAGTCTCTGTTGGTGGGGACAGTCAAAACCCAATTGGAGACAGACCTGAGCAAACTGCTTTAGATGACTCTACTTGAGCAGGGGGGCTGGAGGTGACAATCTTGAAAGGTCCCTCAAGCTCAGCTGTTACACAAGTCTGTGATTTGCTAGTACCCTTTTTCCTTGATTCTTGTCCTATTCAATCTCCCCTTAAAAGAAGGCTCACAGTGAAACTAGCCCTTGCATCTAGTAGTTTGGGAAGGCAGAAAATTTGAGGCTATATGTGTGTTTTTATACAGAATGCATTCCATACAATGCAGAGTAATCAGCTTTTGCAATAGCATACCAATGATCATGGCAGATACTGCCATGGCCTTGTTTGGGTTTGCTTCTGAACAGAAGATTAGCTCAAGAATAGCACCCTCTGCTATTGCAAGGCTGAAGTGATATCCAACTCCTTAGTGATTGGCTCCTAAACCACATCTTACAAAGGAGCTTTTTAAGGAAAACAACGGCAGTTTGCCTTAAATTGTTTTGCAAGCTATGGTAGTCCTGGAGCTGATAAGTGGCTCTCAGTTCAGGCAAGGAAATAACTGGAGTATGCATATTGTTAGTTGGAGTCTACCTGTTCATCCTCTTTGAACCCATTGGCCCGCTTTAATAGAATTAAATAAATTGCGGAAGAACAAGCAGCTGGTAGAGGTATAAAGTTGGTTGTAGGACATAGGTACTTAAATATATGAGAAATCTGTACCCAGACAATTTCACACTGTGCCCCAGGGAAAAAGTAGCCCCAATTCAGTTGTCTAAGCATAGGCATGTATTTTAGACTCCCTAAGGTATCCTGCACAGCCTCCAGTTTTTACTCCAGAAGAACTCAGGTCTCCTGCATGTCTTGAGTCAGCTGCATATGGAAATCTAACAAATTGCTAGCTGTGGGAAACAGAATTGAGTCTACTGGGCTTATGTGCTTATTTCACAGCAGATCCATGATGTGTTTGTAGACCAAAATAATGAAGAAATTTCAGCTCAGTGGTTGCTTTTGCTCTTCAGATGGGCAACAGGCCACCACTACCTGGTCAATCAACAGTGATGTAGCTCAAATCCAGGCACAGCATAAATCATCTCATACCTGGTGTTAATTAAGGAGCACAGCAGGGAGCTGGGCTGCTGGCAGGTAGATGTGTGGAGGGAGGATGGAGGCTGCAGCCATCGTCAGGGCAGAATGATGTACAGGAGAGGTGGTCTAATTCCAAAGGCTAAACTCACAAGAGAAATGCAAGTAGGATTATAGTACTGGTGAGGCTGTAAAGTACAAATCTAAAGGAAATAAGGCTTTATTAGTTCTGCTAGGCTTTTCTGTTTTGGGTGGTTTTGGTTGGGTTTTTTTTCTTTTCTTTTCTTCCTGAAGCACTCTGGAATGATGTTTTTTTAATGAAAATCTCTCTCAGATCCTTATTCCCAAATGACTGATCGGCCTTAACAAGCAACTAGACTTGAACAGCTGAATAACAGCAACAATATAAAAACAGCCATCTGGGAAAAGGCTTGTCAACTCTTCAGAACTAATGCAGAGGTATTCTAGGCACATATATGAGAGAGGTTAAGATGGGCTGGCTGATATTCTGCATTTTGACATAGAGATTGATGGCTGGTGTGAAGACTTAGTATACCAGTTTAAGCTGTCATGGGAATCCATCAAACAAGAGAATTAGTGAAAATTTAAATTGTGGTGGAGAAAAAAGAACTCCCCCTTTCCTATGCTTCGTTTTTAAGACAAGCCTTCAATTTTACTAGAAGCAAATGTGTTTTATCTATTGGGAAGGCTTATTTGGCCACAACATTTGCAAAAAAAAAAAATCAAAGAAAAAAAAACTTTTATATGAGGGAAGACTTTTGTCCTGCACTGTGGTTAAGCCTATACATAGGTTTTAAAGAAAACAGAATACATTTAATTCTTACAAAGGAGAGTTGGCAAATACATTTCTCATGGCAGCTTAACTCTTCTAGAATTTAACCATGTATCCCCATTGAAGGGTACTGTCAGACTGTCCTGGAGATAATGGGCCAACTTTGTCACCAAAATAGTTCCAGTATTCCCTTGAACATCGATTTATAGCTTGACTGAGAACTGCATCAACTTGCATATCTAATGCAGATTTCCAAGGACTTGGGTGAAAGCCACATAAAGTCAGCATCAGAACCTGGCAAACTGGCCATAATTCTCTGTAATATATCTTTAATCCAGAGGAGGAAGCTAATAAATATTTTAGTTATAGAGGGTCAGGTCTTCAGGTTTCATAAATTAACTATCCCATTGAAGTTGATAGAGTTATGCTGATTTAAATAAGTTGAAGTTCTGGCCTAGAAAGTGAATGAAAAAGCAAAGCAGGGCAAGAAGTGACAAACATTTTCAAGGAACACATCAACAACTCACAGATTAGTCCTTGGCAGTACTTACATCCTGGTTGGACATCTCCCAGTATGGTCTCTCACCATAGGACATCACCTCCCACATTACAATCCCATAGCTCCACGCGTCACTTGCTGAAGAGAATTTCCGGTAAGCTATAGCTTCAGGAGCGGTCCACCTTATAGGGATTTTTCCACCCTGCAAAATATGTTGACAACTTAGCAACATGACTAGAATACAGAACAGCAAATATTTAAAAGAAAATAAACCAAAATATATTCTGAATGCTGAGATTCTACATTCTGCCTTCTGTCAATTTGCCTTGTCAATTTGCTGCAAGTGGAAAGGAAGAAAGATACCTTTTTTCAGAATTCGTTAAAAATTTGGTTTCATTTGTAGTCTATTTCACCAAAACCAGCACTTTGGGAAAAAAGTCAGTTCAAAGAACAGAAAGCGTTTTAGATGATTCATGTTTGTTCAGAATCATATAATTAGTCAGAACATGCCTTTTCATTGAAAACATGCCAAGCCTGAAATTCCTAGTACATTGACATTTAATCTCTCTTTCCTTAAATGAACTAGAAACATCTGTTGCAAAATGGAGCACCGAAAGCACTTAATAAAATTATGTAAACAGAAAGGAAACTATAGCCTTTCTGTTATTTACTCTTAATTATCTCTTTAAATTTTTGTTGTGCCCTTTAAATATCCAGGTAAATAGAAAACCAAGTGTGTTTCTAACAGGCAGTTCCTTAGCAGATTAAATAGTTTCATTCTGCAGCTTTCAACTTAAAATCCATGTATTACCACAAAAGAAGAAATCTGTAAGAATTCAATCAACAAACCTAACTTATTCTTTACAAGATAACAGTATGCAGAATTTTTCTCTGACAATCGTAGTTTATACCATTGAACCTGGTCTATTCTTCCATATATAGTTTATGTATGAAAACTATTTTCCCTTTTCACTACAAAATATTTCTTCTCCAGTTACATTTCTCTTTTCAAAAGTATACATTTATTATCATTCTCCATATAATTCTTTCAATAAGTAGAGAGCAAAAGCAGTATGCTTAAAATGCCACTAGATGGTAGAAGGAGGCAGTCAGTAGAGCTGAGATCAGCAGTAGTTGCTTTCAACAAGCAGTAATAGATTCTGCTCGGTGTAATAATTATATTTCTGACAGAAACAAAAGAAGAAATCAACTAGAACATCTGTTTAGCAATTGAAGAGAAGCCACAGTTAAAAACAAGTATGTAAATCTCTGTTAATTTGCTTTGAATATATAAAAAATTTGTCTGCGAGTTGTTGAGGCCTGGCTTCAACTGACTGAGAAGATATTTGTTCTACCAAAACGTTTTCAAAAGCAAAGCTCTGTGCCTGTGGTGATGTGCTAGTAAGCTAACTTCCCATCACTGAGTCTCAACTGCTGATGAAAGATGTATGGTTGACATTTATGTTGTATGATAGTTATGATAGTAGCCAAGATGTCCTTTGCATATTACATTTTTTGCACCTGCTTTTTTAAAGCCTTTGCTCGCTCAGCTGTGGTTGAAGTCAGCAGCAGAACACCTACTGCTTTTAGCGGTAGTAAGGTAAAGGCAACACTCTATTTTGTATTTTTACCCAAGCACCTCCCCTACCCCCTTTTCTTAATCCAGTAACCTGGTGGCCAGATCCCTCCTCTGGCATGTTAGAGATGCAGACAACTTTACACACCATCATTACTGCTATCCCTGAGCCTGTGCTCCCCAACACTGCAGTGTGTGACGCTCTGAGTCCCTTCATGGTACAGCCCTTCCACTTGAGAAACAATTACAAACGTTTTTGGGTATAAGAAGAGAAGAATGGGGAGGAATGGAGATTTGTAATAGGACATTCTCCAAGGAAAGACCAGCCTAATTTCTTGTCTCTTGCTCAGGGAATAGTTAAACCTGCTAACCAAACAGGATGAGAGCATTTGGTGTTCGATCGCACAGTCTGGTTGCAATGGTGTTTTAGTGGGATATGTAAGTCCAAGCTTCCTGGGGCAGTGGAAGACAGATATTCAGTGCACCAAATGTACACTACACACTGGGCTGTCTGACCAAAAAGATGTGTCCTCTGAGAAACAGACAATTTTTAGGTGTCTAACTGTACAGTACAGTTCAAAATGTCTTCTCACACCAGAGTTATAGGCCTTATTAATTTTACTGGATCAGGTTCAGTCCCTTATAAATAAACATTTTATTACCAAGTTTATGTAATTCCATCCCCCGGCTTCTCTAGATTTTTGGGGACAATCAATATTTTCCTGGCCAAAGTCATGGTAGGCATTTAACTCCTTCTGTGGACCTGGACATGTGCACTTTTGTAAAGGTAATCAACATTTCTGCTGATCCACATCACAAGAGACACTGCCCTGGCAACCCTAAAAGTCCTTCCTCATATCAGTCCTGGCTGACAAATGATGTAGAAGATGAGACACTTGTTCCAACACAAGAGTTCAGTGTCAGAACCTTGTCTTACCAGGCAATCCCCTTTGACACCTTTTGCGTTATGTCCACTCAAGATACTTTCTGGAGTGCCACACCAGCATTCAAGGGAGGATGCAAAAGAAAAAGTCCATATTTTCATTCCTTATCACATATCTCAGGAGATGACAGAAAAACAAGGCTACCAGTTTAGATGGTAAAGGCTATAAGACTTTGTTTATCAAGACAAACAGATGAATTAACAAATTTACTATGAGCATATAATAAATATCTATATTATATCCATAATATATATATATATAGGGAGTTTTATTAATAATTTATTATTTTTTTGAATTTTAATGAAAAGGTTTATGTTAATTAAACATCTACTTTTAGGGAAAACACAAATCTAAACATGGAAATAAAAGGCATTTGGATATTTAGAGATTTTACTTTTAATGTCTGTAACATAATATGAATAACATAACAGGAAAATTATTTTTAAAGTGTATTCTTTATATAAATCTGATTATGTATTCCCAAATTATACTCAAAAAAGAGGTTACATCTCAAGCAGAATTTGCAGCCAGATTTGTGACAATTAGCCAAATATAAATGGATTTTAAAGAATCTTATTAGACTCCACAACTAGTTTCATAATGCAGCTTTACTGACTGATCCCTTTTGAACTGAAACAGTAGTGGCTCATTGAGTATGAAAATGAGAATGGGGAACAGAGTCTTAACAAAATTCAAGGCAGTTCACATTCAAGGGCATGAGATGTGTTCAGTGTTGTAATGTAGAATAACATTCTTTTCTGCTAGCTCTAATGACAAAGTGAAGCAAAACCTCTAAAATTTTTACAATGGATTCATCTTATGTATGAAGATGTTATATTCATTAAAATGTAAATTTCTATACTTAACTATGTTTGCAGGATATCTTTTTATCCAAAAAAGTGTTTTTATTTATTTGAAAGCCATTCAAAAGGCAGAGATTGCAATATGACTACCTTCAGTATGTGATCGAACAGTAGTAATAGCTGCTTGTGCGTAATAAAAGAACACATAATAAAAAAATAAATGAGGTTTGGAGTAGCTGAAAATATATGTCCTGATTCTCATTAGAGTAATAACCAGTGTTACTGATATTGGACATGTCTTTGTACATTTTGATCTAACTGGGAAAATAATAAATGCAATACTTACTGTTTACACAATGCCGCACCTTCCAATTAAGATAATTTATAAATCATCTATGTTTTACTACTGTAGCAAAGAAACCTTTCACAACTCACTGTATCAGAAAGCCCTTATGCAAGCCTGTTTTAGGTTATTCTGTCTCTCTTGGGGGGAAGGGGCAGAAGAGGTGTTAGGAACCAAATTGTATTTCTGCCTCATCTCATACATCAATAATGATACCAGTGGTAAGCTAATTTTATTTTCAATGCTATTCAAATAATTAAAATTCAGCCTTTTTCTCCGTATATTGCCAGCTGAATAGTGTCTATCTCCTGATTTTTTTTCTTGATTATAATTTAATAAGCAATTTTACTATGCAGTGTCAAGAGTCCCCTTGGAATTAGAGCATTAGGCTCACATTGCTTAGCTTGTAGAACTGTTCAGAGATCCGCCCTTGAAATGAAATGTACCCCCTCACCCACCCCCACACACACTTG
>NW_010203812.1:19721-22764 GCF_000695765.1 Mesitornis unicolor | reverse complement strand
CTACAGAGTTGGCAACAGCACAGTTCGCTACATGTTTAAAGACAGAATTGGAACTACACGTTGCAGAATGCCTCATTCTTTACCTCAAGCTATGCATGAGACAGTCTTCCCAAAATGCTGTCTCTTCTTTCAGCTTACAACAAAAAATTGCTTATGATCTATTATGTGAAAAGACCCCTGTGAAGCAACTGACATTAACATTATATATGGTCCAATAGCCCAAAGCTGTGCTTTTGTCATCTCTCATTTTATTTTTTTTAATGTTAGACATATTTTTAAAATACAAGAGTCAACAGCAATTTCTTTTGTTAAATATATAAACGTATTTTAAAACTCCAGAAGAACAATGTAACTGACAGCTACAGTCCATATTTCTACCAAGATGAAGGTTGGGATGTACCAGCAAGCTCAAAATGCTTGATGTGAAAAATGACAGAGAAGGCACAGAAGCAAAGGAGGAAGCCTGTTAGATGCCCAGAACTTTTTGCATGCCTCAGTAGCTAATTAAAGTGATGAGTGATACCACTGAGAGTCTTAGTTATAAGATTTAAGGTAAGATGTATGAGCTCCTACTGGATGTGCAAAGACTGCGATCCACATAAGCAGCCAGAAGCAAACACAGGGCGTCAGACTCATGACATCCCAGAACTAGCAGTGATGTGAAACGATGCCTGTTTCTGTTGAAAAGCCCGTTCTCAATTTTCCTTGAATGACAGGCACCGCAGAGGCACTGTCAGAGCTGGCTGCAGTTATCCTAAATGCTGAGGTGCAAACTCATCAGTTCCAGATGCACAGACATCTAGAACTGTCTATTTCTGGGACAAAAGGTACTGAACTATGTGCACCATTAGTCTCATCTGGCACAGTAATTCCTATGCATGTCAGTTACTATTCCTTTATGGACGATGTTACTGAATCGTGCAATAATTTCCCACGACACAAGTGTAGTATCTGTCTACTTCTCCACTCCAAATGACAAAAATGAGGGGAAAAGAACTTCAGAGTGAAGACAGACAAAAGTAACGAGAGAGATTAGATTTAAATATTGGACATAATTCATCATTCTGTACAAGAGCCTTTTGCCACTTTACTGGAGTGATGCTTTTATTTAAGCATATGAATCAAATTTTTCATTTGCAAAGTTACAAATAGTCAGAATTTAGCATCCTTAAATCATAATTTAGAACTATTCAGCATTATTAACAGTCTTCTCTAGTGTCTATGGGAATATCAGAGAAACTACGTGGCAAGATAACAAAACTGCTCTAAAAAGGCATTTTTGAATTTGCTCTCATTATGTCCAGTTCCAGTCAGTTTTACCAGTCTTTCATTTCCCTCAGAGCTGAAATGAACAAAACCCCCCGATTTTCAAAAAGACTGGATTTTCTTTTAATCTCTGAGAAAATACTTATTTTTTTTTCAAATACCCTAATTAACAATGCTAAAGTTAAATATGTGAAACTTGATTTTCGCCCCCTTTAGTTAGCTATCCAATTTTTCAGAACAAGTTATTTATGATTTTGACAATATGTCATTTTAGTGAATATTAACCCCTATGGTACACATTTATGTGTGTCTTCAAAAAGGGGGAAAGTTGTTGATGGATAGAAAGAATTAGAAGGGATATGGTTGGTAGGTGGAGAGAGGTTCTCCTTCCCCTCTACTCTGCCCTGGTGAGACCACATTTGGAATATTGTGTCCAGTTCTGGGCCCCTCAGTTCAAGAAGGACAGGGAATTGCTTGAAAGAGTCCAGCGCAGAGCCACAAAGATGATTGAGGGAGTGGAGCATCTCCCTTCTGAGGAGCGGCTGAGGGAGCTGGGTCTCTTTAGCTTGGAGAAGAGGATACTGACGGGTGACCTCATTAATGTTCATAAGTTTGTAAATGGCGACTGTCAGGAGGAAGGAGCCAGGCTCTTCTCAGTGACAGCCAATGACAGGACAAGGGGCAATGGGTGCAAGCTGGAGCATAGGAGGTTCAATCTGAACATGAGGAAAAACTTTTTTAGTGTAAGGGTTATGGAGCACTGGACCAGGCTGCCCAGGGAGGTTGTGGAGTCTCCTTGTCTGGAGACATTCAAAATCCACCTGGATGTGTTCCTGTGTGACCCAGTCTAGGTGATCCTGCTCTGGCAGGGGGTTTGGACTGGATGATCTTTCAAGGACCCTTCCAACTCCTAATATTCTGTGATTCTGTGAATAAGTGTTTAAGATATTGGCCAAACTAAAACATCCAGTATGAAACATTTGTCCACAGATCATCAGAAACTCTTCAAGCTAACTGGCATTAACATTAGTCCACCCAGCCTGTCGTTTTGTCTTCTTAAAGGTCATCAGTAAGATGAACTGATTAGTGGCATACATACACACAAAAATGTCAGAAAAATAGACATATCCTACCCTATTGTCTTTTAGTTCAAAAATTAAAGAATTAAAATATTACTTTGCTAAAAATTGAAGAACCATAAAATCGGAAATGCTCTCAAACAGTTGGGATTCTCATTAGTAGTAGTAGTAGCAGCATTTCCTTTGGAACAAAACACTTCATGCAGTTTCTCACCTCTTTTGAGGCACTTATCTTCACTTGGGTTGAAAAATAATAAAAAATCTGATACATATGCATAGCTTTGACCCTCACAAATCCATGTAAGTGAAATGGCAGTGAATATTTCTGACCACTTACATCTGTCCTATATTCATGTTTTCTTGACAGTGCAATTTAAAGAACTTTATACAATGACAAAGATAGCGCAAACTACCAACTATAAGTGGTTGATACCATTGTCTCTTGGTCGTGTAGCTAAGGGGACTACAGATATATTTCCTTGTTAGCCATGATGCCTTCATCTACAAGGTGCTCACTGAAAGACTCAAGGCTTTTACTCATTTAATTTTAGAACTATTTTGTCTAGTTTTTCAAACAAAGTAGTTCATTCCAGAGATCAAGCAAAAGGGGTCTATGGTTGAAAATGGGCAGAGGTCTGGAAGAGTGGCTTCCAGAGCTGAAAGCTCAGTGTGCTTTTTTTGGAAGTAGAAGGGGAGAG
>NW_010203812.1:0-19690 GCF_000695765.1 Mesitornis unicolor | reverse complement strand
GGAAAGAGAAAAGAGAAAAAAAAGAATCAGCTTTCAGAAGTTAACTGCTTACACATCACTGCATACAGCTAGAGCTGCCAGAGAGCAGCAAGAGCAGGGCTGCTCCCTAAGGGTAGGGGAGCCAGGAGTGGCTTCACCGCAGGTTGAGCAATGCTCTCACAGACAGGGTGCACCCCATGGTGCCTGGGAAGATGAGCAGGGCAGGGTGGTGTTGGCAATGGGTGCTGTCGACAGTCCTGTGAGCATCAGGTGAAGGCAAGGTAGTAAGCCAAAGCCAAGGTGAACCCAGCACAGGCAAACAACTCCAGTCCAACACGGCTGGGGCTGGCCAGCTGCAGTGTCACTGGAGCAGGGATTGATGGTCCCAGGCTGAGCTGAAATGGGGCTCTGGGCCCATGGGCAGGGGTGGGAGGAAGCCCCAGGGGAGGTCAGATAGGCCAGTAAGGCCAGGTGGTGTCCTCAAAGCCCTGGTAAGAACTAGGCAATTGTAGAACGACAGATAAAACACAAGTATTTTGCAAAACCTCTTTGAGACTGGTCTTTCAAAAGGTAATGGTGAGACTTGTGAGGCCAAGGAATCTCAAAATATTTTAGAGAGTGGGACTTTACATTTCACAAGGATAAGAATGCACCAGTCAATTTTTACAGTATTGGGTGCTTGGCCCTCAATAACAGAGGAATCCTTTCCTTTTCTGAAATTAAATATCAGAACCATGCATCTCTACCAAATCCAGTTTAGAAACTATAGAACTACTTGACAGTAATGACAGAAAAAAAGGTCATTTTTCTTGAAACTAATATTTCTGGCAAAGATCTATCTGTTTTCAAGAGCATCAATTTCAAGCTATCTGCCAGCTGCGTCAGCACAGTTCACATTACAGCCATAACCAATTTCTTGAAAGTAACTCATACAGAGTCCTTCAATCTGCACATCCAGAGCCTATCCACTTTGCTTACACAAGTAGTCCTACTGAAGTCAATGGAAAAGGTGAAAGGGGTTTGTTCCGAGATGCTTACTTGAAGGATGCCTTAGATTGCACAGCTCTGTAACAAAGGAGTTTGCTACAAGGGCCATTCTTACAGCAGAACTGAGTTGCTGACTACAAATATTTATCTAAAACCAAGTAATTCAAATTGAAAAAAAAAAAAAAGATGTTACTAGGCACTATGCTTTCTTAAAAGCATTAACGAAGACTTGCCTCTGAAATGATGCCCAGGGCTTCATTAAATGTTTATTATTGGATCAAAAGTAAACTGTTACTAGGTGCTGCTTGAACACTTCATGTCATTAACCATCATTAACAACTTCACAGCTAGTGATTTCCATACATGTATCTAGTTGACATGCACAACAAAGAGTTCCCATGTTTCAGTAACCAAGTGGCCTCTCTCTATGCTGCCATAATGCCCAGATCATTCATGCTTTACTGCTATGGCCTGGAACCCCTTCCATAATTCCTTCCATACCATGCAATTAGAATTGGTCAGTAAAAACTCAGAAGCATATTGAAACTTGAAATTGAGGACAAAGTGAAATGGATTTAAATGCAAAATTAATACCATATAGGCTATGGTACTGTGTCCAGTATACATTTTCATATTCTATTCTTTGGGATGCTGTACTGGAGAGAATGTAGGAACCTAGATATTAATTCATATACAGCTTGCTCTGAGGTACACTAGATTTTGTTTGTCTAAGGCTTCTTCAAAACTTTATTCTGGAAACAAGTCAGAAACATCACAAAAGTTAAGCTTTTCTTGTCAGAGTTATGGTGCCACATGCAAATACACAGATGATGATGATAAGAACTATGGTGAAGTTGAGCTACTCTGTAAGTATCATTGTTTTAGTTTTCATCCCAGCAAGTGCAGAGGACAATTAATATCTTAGTAACTGATGAATTAAATGTTCTGCTCACATTTCTGTGAGCTCACTTCTCATTTTCTCCTGAAGGAGTATGCTGGTTCTTTAAACTTCAGTCAATTCATGGATAAGTAGCTGGTTAAAATATAAGAAACAAACAGTCAGAAACAAAAGGTTAGTTTTTAGAGTGGCATCCTCCCGGAACCAAATCTTATGTTCTGCTGGCAACGTATGCAGAAAGAATCTACAATACAGGCTGGACAGCAAACAGGTAAAATTGTGGTAACAACAAAAAGGTATTCATGTCAGTAAAGACCATGATTGACCCCCAAAATTTGCCAAAGAATATTATGATATTGCTAAGTGATAAAATGGCACACAATTCAGTGTCATGAAGTGATGTACATAGAATAAAATGCTCTTAATTTACATAAAAAATAACAGGACTGTGCACTAAGCTATCACTGTTCAAGACCAAGATCATGCAATCATAGAACCACAGAATGGTTTGGGTTAGAAGGGACCTTTAAAGATCATACAGTCCACCCCCCCCTGCCATAGGCAGAGATACTTTCCACTAGATGAGGCTGCTCAAAGCCCCAGCCAGCCTGACCTTAAACACTTCGAGGGATGGGGCATCCAACACTTCTCTGGGCAACCTGTTCCAGTGCCTCATCACCCTCATCGTAAAATATTTCTTCCTTATGTCCGATCTAAACTTATCCTCTTCCAGTTTAAGAGCACTGCCCTTTGTCCTGTCACCACAGGCCTTGGTAAAAAGTCTCCCTCTGTCTTTCTTATAAACCCCCTCTAAGTATTGAAAGGTTGCAATAAGGTCTTCTTGGAGTCTTCTCCAGACTAAATGACTGCAACTCTCTCAGCCTTTCCTCATAGGAGAGGTGTTCCCAGCCCTCTGTCGATTTTCATGGCCCTCTTTTGGACCCATTCTAACAGATCCTTCTCTCTCTTGTACTGAGGACTCCAGAGTTGAATGCAGTACTCCAGCTGGGATGTCACCAGAGTGGAGGAGAGGGGGATCTTAGCAACAGAAAAGGGACCAAGTATTAAGTAGATAGATAAACTAGCAGGCTGCTCTCTGTAAAAGCACTGACTTGGCTATTGGGTGAGTGCATGGGGGTCTCATGCTTGCTTCATGGAGGGATGATACTATCTTGTACAGATTTCAGTCTCATATCTTTCATCAACAATAAATACTTTTACTTACTAAAAAAAAAAAAAAAAAAAGGAATAAAAGTATTCCCAGACTGCTGGGCAGCATGCAAGTTTCATGTCTCTAAGTGAGCCCATGTAGTGCATTAAAATATTATTTCTATATTGCAGAGGAGATGGGTGAACAGATGCTGATGAAGGCAAAGCAGCTGAGTCCAGGTCCATGGGTCAAGAAGCATGACAGGGGCCAGGGACCTGTCAAATACTGGGCACCATCTCCTGCCTTCCCATCTGGGAACAGGAAGGGATGAAGACAAGGAATGGCTTGCCAAGGCCAGGGTGGCCAGCAAGAGGAGAGAGGACAGTAACAGCCGTTTCTGCTGTGCTAGACGAAAATGCTCACAGTACCGCCCTGCTGGTTTTCCAAAGAAATAAAGTGTATGAGCTGCAACTGCACTGCCAGCATGTCTGTCTATCATCCAGCTCCCAGGCTAGGAGCTTTGTACTGCTGCAGTTTCAAGAAGTGTGGATGACAGAAAGGTAGAGACAGGAAAGACATCAAAAGATAGATCAAATCACCTAAACATGGTGGCTACTGCCCCTTTAGGCACTGTCACTTGCTCACTAGCACACATTTTAGGAAAATGGAGGGCTCCCAGGGTCTCGTGTCTCCCAGTTCCATGCAGAGATCTCAGGTTCTGCAAGATATCTCAAGAGGGCACTGCATTTAGGCAGCTGATCCCTTCCTGATTCCCCACGTATTTAAGGAAATACTAAGCAAAGGAGAGAGATCACAGTATTTCTCCTGACAGAAAGTCAAAAGAGCTCAGTACACGGCTGTTTTTCTGGACCAGCCAGCAGCTAGAAGGCAGTGGCTCAGCAGCTGATCATGCTGCATGACACTGGGCACAACACACTGCCACTTGCCCAGCTGGCAAACATGCTGGAGAGGTAGGTATAGGATGTGGAAAGGGCCTATTAGTAATTTGATACTGTATGAGGCCACAGAGGAATGAGAGGGATCTAAGCTATACCAGGGAAGTGAAGCTAGTGGAGCCAGCAAGAAGCTGGAGATACTGTGAAGGTGCCCTGGGGAGACTGAAAAGATCAGAAGTTATGCTATTTAGTCTGCAGAAGATAGCCTGAGACCTAGGATAACTGTAGCATGAAAATGCAATTGATGTAAATAATGATGCCCTAGGACATAGGGCTTTATCAATTTACTTTTTGTGAAATTAATTTTTCACTAGCCTCTGACAAAGGAATGTATCCTGTTACAGCAGAAGTCCTCAGTGTTATCATACTGTAACTGCACAAACATGGATGAAACATATCACTAAAAATTACAAAGAAATGAACATGAGAGAGTAGTTTTCAGTCCAAGTTAGGGGCTGCTTCACAACAAAGTTTCTCTGATATTTCTATTTGGTTTAGTGACATACTGGTATAATCCATAGATCACTGCAGCGTGGCAGCATGCAAACTGTTGAATAATAGGATAACCATCTGTTTGATGATGAATAGTTTGGCACAGAAATGTGGTTGAGTCTTCCTGCAGATATCCACATTCAACTAAATCTTTATCAACTACCTGAATAAAGGGCACTGAACGTCAGGTTAGTTTCTATTCGACTATCATCACCAGCTTACCAGGACAAAGCATTGACTAATGCTTATGATGGTAGCTCTAGTCATACTAATGGCAATGACAATTTAAAACATAGTGTTTTTACTAGTGTTCTGTCAGTTGACAGACCTGAGAGTCAGCTTATGACCTTTACAATAATGACACTTCTTAGTATTGCATTTCCTAGACTTTTGTACTTCTTTTCTGTATCTTGATATATTTTAATTTAGGCTGTTCATGAATTGTGGCCCTGGGATACCTTTTGTCCAACAAATCAGTTGAATTTACTCCTTGTATTCCCCAGATGGCACAAAGTTTTGAATAAGACACTATTAGACTATCTTTTTCTGATGATGCATTGTACTAAATCATCATCTGGCTGATGATAATATAATGGGAATAACATATTAATATAATTTATCATCTGTACCTTGCTCACGGGATATTTTACTTTATCATATAATATATTAATTGTCACTTCCATGATATATTACTGTAAGACATCATCAGAAAGAAACATTTTGATGAAGTAGTAATTAACAGTAGACACTATTATCTAGGGATAAACAGCCCCCAGGGGTACTTTGTTTAACAGGATAGTGTAATACAAAGGTAAGAAGATACATGGCATAATGAGAGATGTGATTATTCTCTGACATCAGACTTGCCACTGGTGCTAGACCAACTGCAGTTTATCTTGGAATAGTAATTTATTTAAATTGCTATACATCCTCTAAGCAGTGGTGACTTCTGCATTACCTTAATGAATTCACCAAAAAGCTTCATCAAAGTAGCTGAAGCTTGTTTTGACCTTTTAGAGTGTCTCTACAAATAAAAAAAAAAGTTAGTGTTTTATTTCTCCTAAAAAAATCTACCTAGTTCAGAATAATGAAAAATGAGTTTTTATTAAGTTAGAAATGTTAATTTAGCAGAGCTATATTGACAAATGATACGTCTTTTTTTAACCACAAATTAATTGAGAGACAGCCATTTAAATAATTTTTAGCATTCAGGCTTCATGCAAATTAAGCACATGCATCTTGCTAAGTTATGGCAAAGCTGGCTAAACTTCTGCCTGCATGGCAGTCAGGTGTTTACATGGCCAGCTTGCATAATAAATGGCTACAATTTCTGCAGGAAGTCCTTTTTCATGCTATAAAAAAGCATATGCACTGACATAATCTTTTTTTCAATCATCTCACAGTTATATTTATGTACTGAAAAATGAATACATGCATATATTCAGATATATGTATAGGAAATGAATTTTCAAAGCTCTTCTGGTAGACAGCATAGCAATATGCATTCCAAAAGGCAGCTACCAGCACAGCTGTGCCTGCAGCACTGGAAAGTAAACTCTTTCCGGTAATAGCACTGGGGAACAGAAAGTAAATCAAAGGCATTCAGCAGAACTTACAGACATTTTAGGGAAAAGCATTTTTCTCCTTTGTCTATAGATAGTTAACAATTTACTCTTTGCTTTATAAATGTGGTCCCCTTGATTTCTGGATTATGATCTTGTATACTTAAGGAAATTAAGGCCAACTGGTTCTGATATCAATAAAGTATGAAGTTATGGAATACTAATGCATGGATTTGAATCTGTATTTTTAAGATGGTCTGTGTGAAGTGTTAAAGTTCAAGCATATCTTCAAAAACAGAAATTCATACCACTTCAAGAGCCAGAATCTAATCAAAACTCCACCTATTTTCACACCCATAAACAAGTGGGTTATATTTTATAGCACATATAAATCCCTCCATTGCTTGTTTCAGTGCAGACTGAAAAATTTCTGGGGTGGACAGGTGATAATTCTAGTAATTCCCAGCAACCCACAGGGTACCTTTAGTTCCAGTGAAAAAAACTGAAGAAAGAATTTGAATCTTGCAAAGATGAGTATCATACTTACACCTGGTAAAAACAGTGGTATAAAGACAAAAAACTTGCCAGGTAAACTCACTGTCCAGTGATTTAACAACACCAAAAATGACACTGAAAAGAAGCCACCATCCCTTATCAGCAATTTCCAGAGCACTGCTTGATTTATTCTGGGTACAAGAGAGCTCACTAATTACAACCTCAGGAATGTGCTCTGAGAAATTGATCTAGATGAGCTATCTATCCTCCCTAACAAATTTCCACACCTTCTGGCACACTCTCTGAAACTTTTCCCATGGCTAGAACATCAATATGTACACAGCATGCATTATTATGACTAATGAAAGGTAGGTTAGGCTTCACTTCTGGCATAACTCAGCCTAACAAAAAAACCAATGCAACACTTGCATTCCCCATCACACAATCACCGACAACATAGAAACCAATTAAAAGGAAAAATCAGACATGTGAATGCACTGTTTTCTTCCTAGGATAAGATGTAGCATTCAGAAAGGAAGCCCTTCATTGCTCTTTCTGTGCTGCACCCCACAAGATGTGTAAGGGATACTCGCCCACCAATGTGGTCATTCTCTTGGTTGTCACTTATGTCAATGCTGTGTAGTTGAGTTGTTCCCTGGACCCTCCCCATTTTAGTGCTTGGATTAAAAATTCTTCTTTTCACATTCATTCCTCTGTTTTGCTATGAAGCACTACAAGTGATCTTTAATTAGGGAACTTTTGCTGGTTCTAAAATGCAAGTGGTGCTAGAGATCTTTACCTTTTAACTGTATCTACTACTGCTTCTGCTGATTTCTCTCGTCTTAATGTCTCTCATGACATCTCCAGTCTTAATCAGTTTGGGGTCACAGAATTCAATGTAACACCTCTATCTCTTGTTCCATGGTTTTAGGCATTATTCTTAGTGGCAGTATCTAACTCACTCACTCAAACAAAAAAACCCAAGAATAAGGGAAAAATTAGTCTTCCACTTTTCACAGCTATATAGAAGCAAAGGAATGATCAGGTTTTTTTTCCTATGCATAGATTTTTGCAATATACACAAACAGCGTGTCCATGGACTAAAGCAATGATACTTTAATGCACATTTAGTCTTTTTGAAGTGCTTCAAATTTTAGCACTTGTTTAAGATTATCAGCAGTAGGATATGAGCAATTGCTGCTGCATTTAAAATGTCTACCAAAAATAAGCATGAGGATATTTAAATTATTTTGTTTATTTTGGCATTTGAGGGTTAAAAAGCTCAGGGTTGAAACTGCCTTCATAGATTCATGATAATAACAGCAAATGTACCATACAAAAATCTTGAGTCAGAAGAACAAGCTTGTTTTTGTATTGTACCCCAAATGTCTTCACATTACATAAAAGACTATAAAGCATTCGTTTGAGGTACGCTGACCAATAATGACTTTTCCAAGCACTGTAACCAAATCAGGAAAAGTTGTTTTTCACACTTCATATTTTATAAGTATTTCCAAAAACAAAAAGTAATTTTGCTGAAATTCGTTAAACATTAAAATGGTGCAATAACACTGCTTAGCCATTTTGCTCTTCAGAGTGCTTTATAGCTCATGACTAATTACTCTCATGGCAACCCTCTGAAGAAGCCACTGTCTCCATTTAACAGTAGAAAAACAGACAGAGGTTGAGAATTGTCAAATATGCTGAATACCTGCAACTCCCACTGGCAATAACTGTATTCCTAGATCTTCACTGATACTGAAAACAGGCTGTAAATGATTTATGATGGGTAAAACTGCAAGGCAAAAGAGCAAGAACCTCTGCTTATGCAGTTCTTAGTTTCCTGGGCTGTGCCTTCATCTCACTGTGGAGAGAGCTTTACGATGGATTTCGTTTTGTAAAAATAGAAGAGGAACAAATTAACAGTCAACTGCTATGAATGCTCACATAGACACTTTTCTCCTTTGCAGTCTGTTCACTTCAGTAAAAAAATCAACATACAGATTTTAAAGAATGAAATAACTGTAGACAAAGCAGAACCAATCCTATTTTGGTACAGAAAAATCAAAATTATTCTCACAGTACAAACCTCACCAGTAAAGGATGAAATATGCAACACAAGGAAACATGTTATCTTTAACACTTCCACCGTGGAGCAATCTTTATAATACTTACCAGTGCTAGCATTATGTTCCACATATAACTGAGAAGTGTTGCTGAAATTATTAAGCAACAGTAACATATTGAAATCTCTAGACTGTTAAATAATGAATCATATTCACTATAATAAATCAAACCTTTTCCTCAGTGCAACACTGTGGTGCATCTCCCAAAGTACAATGGTGTTGATCTCCTATCTCCGATCTTTGTAAACACTACAAAACCAGCAGAAACCTTTAAGAACACGCAATCTGTTCCATTTTCTTTTTCCAGATTAGCTCAAAAGATCAGAAAGCAAGCTAAGAACAATTTCTCTCTTTTGTTATTCAACTTGAATGCTAACTATCATAACAAAAATTCAGTTTCACATTTTAGGCTTACATGCATGGGTTTTTTATTATTAAATTTTTTTCCTCTTATCATTAATTTGATTAAACACACTAAGCTGCAGGAACAAAATGTTGGCTCAGTGCTCTCTAATGCGTTGCTCTGGGACTTGTCATCAAGCCAAATTCACAGATGTTCCAATGAACATGCGGCATTTGGTCCATCGCTAGGATAAACATCATGGTTTATTTTACCTATAGTGCCACAATCCTGCACAAGCAGTAAGATCAGTTAGGTTCCCTCACCGACTCTGTCTATAGCTCTGTACTCCTGATAAGCTGATGCAAAGCAGGAAGCAAAAGTAAAAAAGGCAAAATTAGGGAAAGGGGAAAAATCCTTATGGTCTTCACGCCTCATAGCGAAAGATTTTCTTTTTTTGAAGACTGCTTTGTAGTTTTGCCTATTGTGACAAGATGCACATTTTCTTATAAACAGCAAGGCAGGTAGAAGTATTTATACTTCAAAGTGGGAAAAACGGTGAAATTATATTTAGTAGCTGGGTAGAAATGAGATGATCGTGATGGCTCATAAGCATATGAATAACCCTCCCAGAATCCTCATGAAGTCTTATCAACTTCTGTTTTGTTACTGAAGGATGTTGGCCTATAAAAACTTAATAGGACAGAAAATTGGGATTTGGTATTTTGAAGCACTCTGACATAAAGAAAAGAATACGTGTACATACATGAAGAAATTGTTCATGAGCAATTTACAGTTAGCTCCATGGACATGCTAGCAACACAGCAACTGCAAATAAAAATGTGTGATGCTTAAACCTACAGGACTGCTTAACAGCTTTGAGGGGCTGTTCATATGGACTATAAAACTGGTGTTGCATGGCTACCAGGAAGAGTTGTGCGTATATTAACTCTGAAAAATAGCCTTCTACCACATAAAATCTACTAAAATACACATCTCTCCAATAACAGAATAAGATCTTGGGTGGAGAGAAGTCGGTTCCTCATAAATACTTGTCCCAGCTTTGTCCTCCATGAAAATACTATGACAGAAATTGCAAAAGTTCACTATTTTTTAACAAGTACTTTTTTGGGGGAGAATCTTTTCAGGGACAAGCTTTTAAAGTTTTCTTACTGTTACAAGAATGGGAAGAGGGGTGGAAGTGCATCAGTATTTCAGTCCCATGATTATTTCAAGAGTTGATTTTCCCCAACAAAGATAACTCAAAGTACAATCACACATGCTGACAAGTGAGATGCTAGCAGTTTATGAAGCCCAGCCTGTATGTCTGCTGTAATTAAGTTTATACACACAAATTAGAGCATGCAGTGTTGCTATTGCTCTTAACAGGCTAGAGCTCCTGAAAAGAACTTTTAAAGCCTGACTTAAAGATGTCTTTTATTTTAATGAGTCTTCAGTATGCCACATCAATCTTTACTTATGATATTTTGTGTGTTTTATACTTTTTTTTTTTACTGCAAAAATTACCAAAGAACATCAGTTGATGTACAGGTGGTTAATACAAATACCCTTTACTACTGGTTATAAACAAGTCTGTGCAAAAAAGGCCAGGACAATACACTACAACACAGGCAGAAACCTAAAAGCAAAACCTCAAGACAATGTTAAAAACTCTCAGTATTACGTTGCACTTGTGGTATACAGGATGGTGTTATGTTGCCCCTGTAACTATTTAAAACTTTAATTTCAACTTCTTATGTTTCCATGCTTAAAACTTGAAAGCACTATAGCATTATTCATGTGGAAAGCTAAGTGACAAAAATGTAGCAGCAAGAGGCTTTTTCTTGCTTTTTTTGATACACCTCATAATACACAAGCATTTCAACTCCAAAATGGTATATACAGGATGAGAAACAGCTACCTTGGCACAGAAAAGATACAGCTTGCTGCTTTGCAACTCTGGGGAGATCATGAGAATCAATCATGTAATAGCTTGATTTCACACTTGGTCAAAAGGCAAGGCTGAACTGACAGTTGCATGGACTTAAAAAAAATAAGCAGCAAATACAGTACTCGGCCAACTGTTTTGTAACCGAGAGAGGCTTCCAGAGGGGCCAGTCAAAGGAACCTTGTCTAAATGTGCTGACAAGAAGCACATAGAGCTTGCTACCTTTGTGCTGGGGTACCACAGTGACACTGGCAGGGACACTAAACAAAAAGGGAAAAAAACCAATCCCATGCAAAAGGACAAAAACTATCCCAAGCAACAGTCCCGGCCCTCCTACAATTGAGAAACTGTCAGAAATAGAGGACTTTTCTTGGGACATAACGCGCACTTGGCAAGAAGCTATCCATGCGTCAAATATTCTCTCATTTGTGTACCTTATCTGTAGGGGAAAGTACACTTCGCCAAAACATAACATCTGCAGCACTGAAACAGGATTTCTGATGCAACTGGATATGTAGGGCATGGGGAAAAAAAAAAAAGGTCAGTTAATGGCAGACGGATGGAGTAGCAGACTCTAAAAAGCTAAAACCACACAGAGTCAAATGGGCTTCTGCTGTCTTCTCTGAGACTTCCACTGTGACAAACCTTCCCACACAGAACAAAATATCTTGTCAAGGAAGCCAGTGAGCAATTTCTTATTTAATTTTTCTATGTTGAATATAATATAAGGTATATTAAAATGAGTATGTTCCTAAAATTGAACCTGTAATATACTTTAATAAGGACTTGGCTTTGCCTTCAGGTATAACCTGAGAAAAAGCATGCTTGGAGAAAGCTTCACTGTTGTGCTCTCTAAGCATTTTTCTTAGCCATTCAGTCAGCAGAAGGAACAATAATAGGTCTTTTTAGAACACAATACAGGAAAAAGGCAGCAAACCCATATAACAGATATTTTGGGGTTTTTTTCCTTCTTTTTTGTTTACAATTGTTTCTTGTGTCAAAGTGAGGTGAAAGCCCTGAGAGAGGTGCCATGTTGCCTACAGTTTTACTTCTGATGGAGGCCCCTTTGCTTGGGGTGCTACTGACTCTGCTCTGGGAGAACGTAAGATGTGGCAGGCAAGAGACAGCCTTGATAAGTTCATGCTGAGCTGGAAAGATGTGTGCCAAGGAGCAGACAGCCAAACCTCAGAGAGGAAAGAAAGAACTTCCTAGAGATGAGAAGGGGTTGGTACAATTCATAAAGTCATTGACTAAGCCTACCCTGCAAGCAAGATCTAAGCATTTGCCTGAAGTTCTGGCTGACTTAAGGTCCTGTCACAAACTTTTTCTCCCTAATTACTGATAGGGACTTAAAGATAAAGCCCTGAGAGTGGGAAAATCCAAAGAATACTTGTTGATGTTAACATATTTAACCACAGAAACATGGTATCTTGTGCATGCCGAATTACACTGTAGATGTTTATGTCACCTACACGTAGTAATGCAATAGTGCTATTCTGTGGAGGACAGTTAATGCCAAAAATATACACAAACCCCCCTCATTATCCTTTCCTAATCAAGAAGCAGATGTTACTTATGGTTTAATTTCTGATGGAGCCCAAATGTTCTGTATGGAATTGGAAGGAAGCAAACAGATATTAAAAACTCAACAGATTACTAAAGTTATGGATCCAAATATATCTCTTTCAGGAAGAGTGTAGCAGATCTGCTAAATAATTTATGAGCATGACAGTTTCATGAACCTTTGGCAGCTCCCATTTAGAAAACACTTTGAAAAGAAAGTCTGCACACACAGTGTGCATTAATTTCATTGAATAATTTACAGTGTATTGTGGTGTGGATTTCCCTCACCCACTTTAGTCTATGAACTGCGCAAATTTCAGAAGCAATACTATGCAATGAAATATATTCCTTTTGTTAGTCACAGCTGTTAGGCGTATCTTTCTATTTGCTCTCTTTTTTTGCTCTTTTTTTTTTCACCTCTTACTGTAATGTTGCTGTACCATGAACAAAGGCAATTTGATCAAGATGCTAAAGGGATCCCAGAAAGTTTCTCAAACTTTCTGATTAAAAAAAACTAGTTCAGAAAATTTATTACTTATAACATATAATTCATTTATACAGCATAAAGTGTGCCTTCCTGTTTTAGCTGGAAATACTCAGCATCAGCATGTCTACAGGACAAAGCAACCTGGTGCAGAGATGAGCTCTTAAGCAGCAGGTAGGCTCACCCATACGGCATGACTCACTGATGGGACAGTGCTACAGAAACATGAGCAGAAATGCTGTCAACTTACTCTAATGCAAGCTACAAGAGAGGGCCAAGAGTTTTTCAGATTAGCGCATAGAATAAAGTCCCAGTTTAACATGGCAATTCAGTACCTACCTATCTGATCCTAAAACCAAGGGAAAATGTGGTATATTCCTGCTTCCATTCTTATGCAGAATAGCTTGCTAAATGATTTTATTTTTCATGGCATAATAAAGTGAAAATTCTGTAAAACAAAATTTTAAGGCCACACAGTCAAACAATCAAAAATTAAGAAAAGATAGAATTCAATGGGTAGTTAAACAATACTAGTAAGAAATGCTGTAGTAGGCTTCCTTGACATGTCTAGATGCTTTGAAGGATGGCATAGAATGTTGACTTCCTCCCTGTTTTACAACTGCAAATGATTAGAAATAACTAAATAACTTAGTAAAATGGAGATCAGTATATGATATATTCTTTTCATTTAGAATAAGACTGAAGCAGTTGTTACTCAAGACAGATATTCCCAGAAGTTGTCAGATCCTGTGTGTATGTTTCCATTCATAATCGACACCTGCACATTTGAAAAGTAAGTATCCTGAGTAAATCATAGCCCCAGCACAGGAGCTGTTTACTTTTAAAACACATTCAAATTACTTCAATTCCTGTAATGAACTACTAAACTTAGAAGGAAAAGATTAGTCAGAGAGCTATGGCTGAAAAAAATATACCAGAAATTGGACCAAGGGAACAAAGGCCAAATTAAACTTTATATTGAGAACATTTACTTAAAGCTTTACTTGAACATATTATTTGGCAACTTGAATTAATTATTCTAGTTTGTTAAAGAAAAGGCTGAAGAGCGTATCTTCAGTTAACTTTTATGAAGTTAACGATGTTGTTAACAATTTGCTGAATAATTAAATTATAAATTCAGAGAAATGTGTTTTAAATAAGTACATTAAGCATAATATGAAAACACAGTTACAATGATTGTTCAATGTTTGCTCATTGCTACAGAACCAAACCAGGACCAGACTCCTGGATATTCCATGCTTCTCCAGGAGAAAATGAGTATGAACAGAGAACATCTGCCTAAGTGTTTAATCAATAGTACTGCTCCTGTAATTTTGGGAATATATCTGCACTGAAAAACCTCTCTGTGTTTAAAAATAAAACAAATTAAGCATGACCATGGCATTGCTAAAGAGACTGAAATAAGAGAAATGGCTAGCTGTGGTGGCTGAGTTGCAGAATTTGGGCATAAAATTAAAATTTTCTTAGAGCTCGCTGTATATATGTTATTACAGTGAATTTAAAGGGAGTCTGAGTAAAGAGAGAGAAATATTTCTTAACAGTCACAATATTGTTACCAGTGTCCTCATTCTGGAGAAATGGATCTAGTGTGCTTTTCTTAGGCTTCAACTGACTGTTTACCAAATATACATCTGCATTGGCAATGAATGCTACAGTGGGAGAAAGAGCCCCCACACTCATGTTAATTGTTCTTGCTGAATAACAGCTTATCCATGACTAGAAGTATTTATGTTGGTGGAAGCACTAAAGATCTGGGAGCTATTCAGCTGGAGTAAGGATAAGAAAGCTTCTAAGGAGATGTGCAGCACATATATTATGAGATTTACCAAACATTTTTATTTTAAGTAAAGAGTAGGGTGACTGCATTTTTGTTCAAAAGGCTTTGCATTAAAACCTCAGATGTGGATCTTCAATTCAAGAGGGAATTTCAATGAAAAGCAGAATGCCTGATGGAAAAAATGTGATAGTTCCAGTCAGAGGGTCTGATATAAAACAAGATACAACAGAGACAGAAAATAAAGGAAACAATAATAGGGGATGCACTGAGAGGGAAGATAGAGGCAGTTAGAAATTAGAGTAGAACTGAAAGCACAGCTAGTGATGCGGTGTTAGGGGAGAGGACGACAAGTCTCATCTCAAAATGCATTTCAGCTAATCTTAGAAGAACAATGCAAAATCAAGGCAGTAAGCATGGCCACATTATTAAGAATAAAACTAGTTCTTCCGTGTGGTTTCAAGTCTTTACATGCCTTTCTTTATTTTCAAATACAGCACATTTCTTGGTGAGGCCAATTAAGCATGTTCATCTTGCAAAGAAATATTATGTTAAGAAAGCAGTGAATTCTCAGAGTTTATTAATGACTCAGTTTGCCTCATGTATTACTTCATGACACTTTCTCTGCTGTCCTAACCCTCACTGAATGGATTTCTGATGTTTGAACTGTGGACCATATGAAATAGGCAGTGATATGAACCTGTGAAACATTTTATAGGACAGAACAAAAAGCCACGAGATTTCTTAAAAGGTTCATTTCTCCCCCCCAAAAAAATATAACTGAAAGCAAAAACATTAAGCTCTAGAATAGAAAGAAGAAGAGCAAGGAATCTAAAATATATCAAAAAACCACAGTTCCTTTTAATGCAAAATTACACAGAATTAATGCATATACATTTTGGAATTATTTTAAATATAATAAATATGCAGAGAGCTTTTTTTAAAAAAGAAAAATATTCTAAGAATGAAGATATGCTCAATGTCATGCGACAGAAGATTCTGCCACCTTTTAAGCTGAAGATGATACTGCCACAGTGGGGCAGTCAAGGACAAGACATGCGATTTACTTCTGGAATGCTTCTAAAGTGCAAGAAACAGATAAAATATTTTAGATACTACTAAGGGCAAAATCCCACAGTGCTTCGTCAGGCAAAACTCCTGTTGAAGCCAATGGGAGTTTTGCCTGAATAAGTACTGAGCAAAGACTATGATGTTTGACCCAGATTTATCGGAGTCATACAAATCTAGGTCTAACATGTTTTTAAGACAGACAACCACTGTGCCGCAATATTCCCACAGTATTCTGTTTAAAGGAAACTACAGTAACAGTAGGCTATGAATCATCCCCCGCGCCCCCCATGTGTATAATGAAAGGAAGAACTCACAGCTGGGCAAGGGGCTGCTATCTGGAAAATCTGCCAAAGAGCAAGACTAAAAAGAATAACTTTACCATTGCAAAGTTTTGAAAATCTGATAAATATAGAAAAGTGCGCAAGTGAGATTCCCAAGGGCTTGCATGTGACTGAAAATAATCTGGCTTGCTTTCTTGTAAGCAAACAAGCAACAATGAATAATTCCTTTCTACAATTATCCTTCTCATTTAGGGTAAATGCAATTCCTACATGGTCAGCAGAAATTCTAGATGATTTCACGGGGGATTAATTTAGGAGAATAACTACGTTCATCTTATTCCTAAGTTAACATTCCTATTACAGAAATATGAAAGTAGATTAAGTTTAATGTATGTGGATATCTTGCTTCAGAAACTTCCTGCTGTAGTTATAGAATCCCATTTACAGTAACTTTGATATCATGTACAGGAGAAATATTAGAACTAGTATCAAAGTGAGCAGAAAAATTCATAAGCATGCGAGATACACATGTTTTTGGCTTCCTTCTTCTAGCTGAAGTGAATATCAAACCCCTGACATCAGTAGCAGTTGGACCAGAGGATCTCCTTGCAGGACAAGGGGGAAATGGTGGAATGCGAGTACTGCACATCGCAACACAAAAGCGGAAATCATACCAAGGTAAAACTCCACCCTTTCATATTTAGCTGGGCCTACCCTTTGGAAGCTTCCTTATATAAAGAGCAGTAGTTAAACAATGTGAATAAATATTTATCTGAGGGTTCTTCCATCATTAATGTATCCTAAACTGTCTAAACTGTGCAATATTACCCAGAGAAGTCAATAACTGTACTATTCAGCCAGATAACAGCTTGATACAATCTTTGACTGTGAAATTAAACCTAAGATTTTTAAAAGGCGGGTCCTTGAAAATGAAAAGCCTACAAGTTCTATCAAGTGCCAGTCTAGGACCGTGTAATGTTACAAAGTAAATTCGAAAACCCACAGCCAAAATTTGCCCAGTTCCAGGTTTTGCCACCAGATATGAAAGAGTAGCATCACTTGCTTTGCCTCTGTTAAATTTTCAAGTGAGGCAGTGAGGTGCCAAAGGAATAAGAACATACAACTGATTCTCTTTAATGAAAACAGCTATGGAGAAGGTGACTCATACTCCAGAAGGCCATGACTCAAAACTACTGCACCTGAGACTTTTCTCAGAGTGTTCTGCACCCAAATCTGTTCTCCTCATCTATTTTCATAAAGTTGCATAGGCTGGACTCCAGCATCCCCATGACACTGATGTGTTTCCCACAAAAGTCCCTACTTCCTCTCTTTATGGATGACTATCTTAAGCAAACATTATATTATTACAAAATCAAAACAATACTTACTTTCAGGCTTGCTTTTCTCCTTTGTATTCCTGAGAGCCCTCTGCTCCCTCCTCTTCCTCATGTCTTGATTACCTCCTTTTGGTGACATTATATATAAACACTGACCCTCACAAAAAAAACCCAGCAAATCAAACCAAAACTAACCAATCAAGATGCCCAAATAGTCCTACCATAAGTAAAGAAAGAAATGCAATCTTGGGTTTTCCCCAGATTTGTGTCTTGAAGGTTGGATGTCAGAATTCCAGGCTAAGAATCAATTAGAGTCAAGTCCTTGCTAGGACAAGCTGATAAACAGTTGTTGTGTTTTCTACATTACCATTTATTTTCATGAAATAAGAACATAAATAGTGTATCTGAAATTTTAATGCCTCTTTCTAGTTTGATAAACTTGAAATTGATAAAATTCCTTTGGAAACACAGGACTAGCCAGTCATATGCAAATACAATGTAGGATAATTCCTCAGGAACCAGACAAAAAAACCCAACCCAAACCAAACAAACCACCACCACCACCAAACAAAAAAGGCCAAAACAGAAAAAAACCCATGCATCCAAGTTTTGAATCTTTAGCACATAGGAATTCCTAATTTTAAAAAATAAATAAGACTGCATCATGATCTAGCAGTGTTGCTGAGAATTTTTGGTCTCTCCCAGTATCATAATTGTTCACTCTCCAGTTGACACAGCATACTCAGTGCAAAACCCAATACAGCAGGGGAAAACTGAGACAGAAACATAAATGATCTCTCGCTATCATCTGAAGACACAGTAGGAGCATCCTTTTCTCATCCTTCCCTGTGAGCTTTGAAATATGTATCTGATTGTTCCTGAAAAACTGACTGCTTTTAAATTGCCAAGTGTAACAGGTGGGACTTTTTGTTTTAAATTACTCATCTATGGAACTAGAGTATGGAATTCATTTGACTATACTCACGGGCATAACATAAAGGAATTACATCCTACTGTGGAGTATGTCAAGATTTAATTATGAAGCTTCACAAAAGCCTGGTGAAGCCAACTGCTTCAAATTTTCAGCCTGCTTCAAATTTTCGACCCAGAAGTTTTATATGGCTATATGCAGAGAAGTTACTTTTTACTGCAATATTTAATGTGGATCATAAATTCCCATGGAGAGTAGTGCAACAAATGAAAACAAAAAAATCATCCACATCTTATTTCCTTCCACCTGACAACAGCTAAATAATGGAGTTGGAGCTGAGCTGTTTGGATCACTGGAGCTGAATGGCTTTCTTTTCCCAATGAATCACTTGCCTCTTCTGACTTCAACACCACACAGTAAACAAATTTAGTTTCTTAACCTGTCTCTGAAAGGTACTAGTAATTTTGAGTAAGAAAAACAACACACATACGACTAAGCTACATTCTTTTTTCAAAGTTTTCTGATTGTTCTATATATCAGAACACTATAACCTACAGTTATTACAGTCACGTGACTTAATTGTGTATAGTATTGTTCTAAGTGAATGGAGGTATTGCTAAAATTGTGGAAGTAGGTTCTGCATGTTTACAGAAGCTTCTTCAATTATAGTTTGAAAAAGGCAATTCTGATTTAAAATTTAAAATGACAAATGCATGCAATCAAGTCCATACACAGCTAAAAAACCAGCTGTTCAAAATTAATTTAATAGTCTGATAATTGTTAGCTTTAAAAAAATAAAATCTATCAGCAGTGTGAGGAATTAACAATAAAATATAATGACTGCTTATAGTATATAGTGCATGTATGTACATATATATTAGTATACTGCTTAATTTTATTGGACTTGGTTTTCAAGGAAAGTGTGCACAGACAGAATTTTCCAAGGTTCTCACATCCAGATGAGAGGTCAATAACTTTGGTGCCTTGGACAATTTGCAGTCTTTCCAAAAACATCACCTGTAGCTTTCTGAGATTCATAGTCTTAATTTAACTATTACTTCAGAAATAATTTGCAAGTGCATTGGCTTTTTTCCCTCCTCTGTCCTTGTATAACAATTTAAGATTTGCTCAGAGGAGTAGCATTGACTAATTGTACGGGTTCAATACCAGTAAGTTTTGAATCTCATACCAAAGCCAGAATTAACACTCCTGACTTTGAAATAACACTGTAGGCGGGGTGAGGTGGAGGGGAGAAGGGGAAATATATACATATATATAAAAATATATAAATAAAT
>NW_010203811.1:0-22890 GCF_000695765.1 Mesitornis unicolor | reverse complement strand
TTTTAAATTATAATAATAATAATAATAGGCAAAGAGCGCGAAGCTGCGCGGCCCGTCGCGGGCATGCCTGGTCCCCGGGCCGCGGAGTCCCCACAGGGGAGCGGGCCCCGCCGCGGGGGCTCTTCCGCCCTCCCTCTCCCGCCTGCCTCCAGCCCAACCAGCCCCCTCTCCCCCCTCTTTCCCCGCCGTGGCAAATCCTGAATCGCAAGAGATCCGCTGGGCATAGGGAGGGGATATATATGGGTTTCTTTTTCGACCCCTCCACCCCCCTCCTCGCCTCAAGACCCGAGGAAATCCAGCCCAAGTTCGCCGCGATGACTGTGCTGCTGACATCGGGGTTTCTCCGCGGCATCCCTGCCTCTGGACCGCCTCGCCGCTGCTCGCTTTGAATCCTGAACGCTGGGTTAAAGCTTAATTCTCATGTTGTGGTTGCCGGGCTGCCGCTTTCCCCGTGTTTTGCGATGGGAGGTGGAGGAAAAGGGATTGTCCGTGAGTCCACACTGAAAACGTGATTAAGAGGAACTGCTTTCACTAATCTGTTTCTAACCTTTTAGTCCATGTTGGCCTGTGACCCCTTTCAGCTTCCCGATCGAGCCTGATTAGGTAAGTGTAAATTATTCACTTGGGGTGAGGGAAGGCGGATGGAAACATTTTACTCGGAGACTTGCCTACGATCCTGGCCTCTCTCGTGATGAGAAATGATGAGAAAGTTCAGCTGTAAACTAATTCTGAGCTGAGCAGCATTTGTTTACTTGTTGAAATCTGTCCGTGCAAGACGTCTGCAGTCTGCCTGATTTCAAGGATTGCCGCTGAGCCGAATATTCGTGAGTTGCTGTGGGACATCTCAGACACTGTAGCAAAATACCGTGCTCTTATTTATGATTTTTGAATAACTTTTTTTGTTAATAATTTGGAGAGCATCCTCATCAAACTTCAGCACATTCTCTCAATTGTTTCACATTTCCTCAGACATGAATTACTTCATCTGCTTCTCTTTTTTTTTTTTTCCCTAAATGCCCACCAATCTGCAGTGTTGCAGCCTACCTGTAGCGTTTAGGTGGGCAAGATTCTCTGCTCTGTGGATACATAAAGCAGCCGTATCTGCATAGAATCACTTGATTTCCAAACAACAGATGCTGCTGGTAGTAGTAACAGGGTGCATAGTTCTTGTGATGGAAACATAGCTGGTACTTCAATTAAGAAGATATCTTTGAATTTGATAAAGCTTGTGTAATATCCGGTGTCTCCCTCTGTTGTGGCTTTGGAAAAACTGCTTTGTCAACAGGATCCCTGAGCTGATTCTCTAGGATTAAAGCTTTCTCCTCCTGCTGCTGCTTTTTTGTTTCAATTAAGGGAGAATTAATTGCTGAATATCTGCAGTCCACCAAAAATCCCGATCCATAAAAAATTTCTCCCAGAGATGTGGAGGGGGAGTACGTGTTTGCCCGTGTGTGTAGGTTAAGGCATGTTTGTATATACTGTGTGTATCTGTGTGTGCAGACTATGGGAACGGAGGAAGAGAAGGAATGACACACACGTCCAAACAGTCAATTTTAGGTTTGTGCCAGCAACTACCTCCTTTGTTCCTCAGTTCGTTTAATGCTAATATTTCATCTCATTTAAAAGTTTCCTCTAGTACTTTGCCCAATTCTCTGAGGAGAGGTGAGAAACCATTTTGCTGCTGGCTGGTGTGCAGGCAGGACGGTGGTGGTGGCAGGGAATAGCACACCCGACAGCCAATAGCACACCCAGGACACAGACAAGGCGCCTTCTCCTGGGAGCAGTGCAAAGCTTTTCTCCCTCTGTGGGTCATTCCTCGGCTCGGCCACTTCAGCAGAGCTCACCAAAGGTCAGGCTGTGCTGCATCGCTCCCAGAGTTTGAGAAAAGTTCCAGCTTAATCAGACAACCACATTTCAGTGACTCCATGCATTACAGAATACACGGGCGTTTAACATTCTGCTCCCTGCGTTTCTCTCTGGGAATTACTGAAATGCTGAATAATGGAGAAGGTGAATTACATCTTCGCTTCTGTTGGGATTGTACTTACCTGCCGCAGGCTGGGCTGTGTTGCTAGCCCGGGTAGTCCATCTTCACAAATGCTGCATATAAAATTCTGTACTGTTCCACGTCTCGCAGACCAAGTATAACCTAGCACCATCCTTTATGTTGGATACAGATCTACCTATAGATTATGCTTATCTCATTTCTCAACTCAGATTTCCCACCTCTGTTTAATGGGAGGGACACTAGCCCCACTTGGGTTCAAACCCCTGTGAGCTGTCCATCACCACGCAATTTCAGGCAGTCAGTTTAATTTCTGGGGCACCGGAAAACTCAAGTGCATGACCGAGGAAAGCAAAAATGAGATGATTCTGTGAGCCACCATGCCTGTAGAGATATTTTGTGAGCATGTGCTTACAGGCATGTGTCTTAATTTATGTATTTCATATGCTTTATTCTCTTTAACAATAATTGAGAAGAGGCTTAAATCAAATGAAACAGTGCTAGTTATCTGTGCAGCTTGAAAGCACTGATTTATTTTTGGGTGCTGGTTGAAACTATGGCCTCTATAAGTCAGTATTCCTCAGAATTTTGGGTTTGTTCTCACTTCAAAATATTTGTTTTCAGACCACAACACTGGTCTCCCTATGGAAGCAGCTGTTTCTATCTGGCATTGAGATCCCATGGAGAAGCTGAGGAGGGGGATGGCTCTTCATATCCATGAAGCCTGGATGCTTCTATTTGTAATCCCTGCTTTGGTCACTCCAGCTGCCATCAATCATGAAGACTACCCCGCCGATGAAGGGGACCAGACTTCCAGTAATGACAATCTGATCTTCGATGACTACCGAGGGAAGGGCTGTGTGGATGACAGTGGCTTTGTGTACAAACTGGGAGAACGTTTTTTCCCGGGACATTCCAACTGTCCCTGTGTCTGTACTGAGGATGGACCTGTTTGCGATCAACCAGAATGCCCTAAAATCCATCCAAAGTGTACAAAAGTGGAACACAATGGATGCTGTCCAGAATGCAAAGAAGTGAAAAACTTTTGTGAATATCATGGGAAAAATTACAAAATCTTGGAGGAATTTAAGGTATGAAACCCTTTCTTCAGTATTTAATGTTAGTGTGCTACAGGAATTGTATTTCATCTGGGGACTCTTAAAGGCACTCAGTATTTTCTTACTGCTGCTCATTGGTGCTAAAGCTGAAGATCCTTTCAGCTTTGATGCAGGTCTGGCTAATCTGAAAGCTGCCACCACTTCCCTCCCAGGCACCAAGGGAGGGCCAGTGGTCAGTCAGAAACGCCTGAATTAAATGCCAGCCCTCTCGGTCTGCTACTTTGGAAAACCTCCTCCTTTGCTCATAGCATGAATCAGTTTGGTCTACCAATGGTGTCTGTAAAAAATGGTGGTAAACCAATACTGAGTGCTTTTTTAAATCCCTTTTCCAATTTGGATAGCAAAAAAAAGATGGCATGGTACTGAGAACTGTTACTTGTAACTGTATGAGAATGCAATTAAGTAGATTGCATGCCAGATTTAATGTTTTCATTTCAACTGTGATAAGGCTATCTAGAATGGCAGAAAATGAATTTCTAGACAGATGACCATCTCAAGTCATGAGAAGTACGGATTTTAATTGTAGCGGTTGAGTTCCTATTAGGAATGTTGTAAAGAAATCCTTCTGGAATGTATCTTAAAAATAAGAGCAGATTTTCAAAAACCAGTACCCTTTACACAACCTGTATCTCTCATTCTAATGAGTTTGACTGGATGTGTTCAATTCTGCTAAGGAAGACAGCGTTTCCCAGTGAAGAACAGGGTCTGCAAAGGCAATGGTTATACATGAATTTGTTCTCCGAGGTCGCATGGCTTTAAGAGTTGTGCCTCCATAATTAATGACAGCTATTACTCTCCGTGGCTGTACGCCCAATCTCATTTTGCACTTGCCGATTATTTTCTGACAGTGAAAATACTTTCACGTAGGTCCGTGTACTTCACAAGTTCTCGGTAACAGAGATCGCTATTTCATTTTTCCCAGATACTGTCACTTTCAATGCAGGTAGTGCCTGGTTCCTTTCTTCTGTCGTGCGTGGTTTACATTTCTCTTTTTCTGTCCATCTGTAACTGCAGTCACTCAGCGTGGCAAGTCAGTTTAATGTCACAGTCACAAGGCAAAACAGATAGATGAGGAACATCTCCTTGAGGCCCATCCTGATCTAGCTGTTCTCTGCTTTCCTGAGGAATGTGAAGGTGCTGGGTTTGTGAGCTGCTTAAGTAACAGTTTCTTCTCGCCCTAGGAAGGCCCAGCCCAACTTCATCCCACAGTCAGTGGTCCCATGTCAACTGCTGTGTTGTCAGGTGGTGAAATGTCCCACCTGGGTGTGATGCCCCATGGTCAGGTTCTTACATGGAAGTTATAAGGACTCTTTTTGGAAAGATTTCAGTGGGAGACTAAATGAGATGGATCTTCTCAACAAAGTATCTTTTCCATGTCAATGGCATATGAAAGTACTAATCACTTCTCCTGAAAGAAACAACTGCACCCTGATAATGCACCCTCATAAAAAAGAAACAGAATTTAAGGGGGAAAGACTATTAGAGGGGGTTAGAGCAATCTGGGTCATTGTTTGCTGTGCTCAAAAACTGTGGGGTGTTGTGTGGATAGCAGAGTTCCTGTACTCTGAGAAACACAAAGTAGGTGATGGCACATCACTCTCACACACAAGTAACCTTCAGTCCAGGACTAACAGGAGTTCCTTCAGGTGTAATTTAGTTGACAGTCGAGCTTTTGACCTGGACCTGTGTTTTACTGAGAGCTCGATACCGTGTGGACTACAACAGAAACCAATTTTTTGGAAATCTGTTTGTTTACCTAGAATAAATAGTTTTACTGAGAGCTCGATACCGTGTGGACTACGGCAGAAACCAGTTTTTTGGAAATCTGTTTGTTTATCTAGAATAAATAACGAAACCTTTTTTTTCTTTAAGTAATGGAAGAGATTCGGGCAATGGAAGAATACTGTGCACTTCCTAGGGTATTTTGGGGAGGCAAAAAGGAGCACCTTTGAACTATGGGTTTATGAATGCTATAGGAAAGACAGAACGTAAAGATTCAGGAAACTGCTGCTATGAAGTGAAATCCTGACTTCATTGAAGCAGCCAAGCATTTTATCTGCCATCTCCACAGTAGAAATTCTGAGCAGTTCGTAGGTTTTACAGACTCTGAGCTCAGCTCTTCCCTCATCCCGTTGAATTTATAAGGTTTGCAAACTTCCTCAAGTCCATTCCACACACATTGAAGTCTGTCTTTGCCAAAGAGGAGAGGCTTTCTCTGTCGTTCGGACTCGAAACCAGGCTGCTTTCACTGGAAACAGAGACACTGTTTTATGTGGGCTCATAAACCTTTTACCCATTTGATTTACTTATACTCATATGTAGGTTCCAAACCATCATCCATGGAAGTGCTCATCACTGCTTGGTTACAGCTGAAATTAGTCTCCATTTAAAAATCTTTGTGTGTGTGTGCACATAAACATCCATGACTGCTATAGTAGTGTTACCAGGATTGACTCATCTTGTAGAAATTTCAACTGCCTGATCTTTCACAAATTAGGATTTTTTTTTTTCTCTAGGAACCTTTTTCCTCTAGGATATCAAAATCAGTGAGGGATTTTCATTAGAGAGAATTTTCCCGTCTTATTTCTAAGTTTATGTTTAGATTTGGAGTGAGAAATCCAAATATGATTTAGTGGTTTTTTTTTCTCTTACTACTTACAGTAACTGTGACTATCTCAGGGTAAAGGAGTAGTTACAAGACCTGTTTCTTCAATACTTAGCTTTCTTCTAGTGAACTGATCTTGTACCTCAGATTGGTTTTTTTTTACTGGTAACAGTCGTAAGCACAAAATATAAACATGACAAGCAGCCATCTAGCTTAGACAGCTGTCCAAATGTTTATGCTTGTGCCCCTAAGTCATTAACACAAACAAATGAAATGCTCAACTGAAGTTCAGTTGTAAATGTAAACCCATTAGTAGTTTTTCTCGTATCCTTCTGTAAAACCTTGTGTCCCTGACAGATGGTTCAGTAACCCCATGTAGCTTCCTCATAGCTCTGCTATGGGTCCTGGGAGGTCTTTGTGGGTTTCGAGCCCCATCTGCCCTTACAGAGCCTGCCTCATCCCCTCGGTTTGCCTGGGGCTTATCCCCAGCTTCGGCTGAGGCTGTGGTTCCACCTGGAAACCCTTGCAGAAAAAGTCAGCACTGTCTCCCTAATGTGAATTGAGAGCCGACTCAAACTTGTTTTTGTAGATTGCTGCTTGGTGTTGAGGATTTTGACTCCTATGGAGCAGGAGAAAAGGGAGGTCTGGTGGCTTTTACTGGGATCCCTCTGTCTTTCCCAACCTCATTTTCCACTTCTCTCCTTGTCAGCCTCGAATCTGGTCTCTTGGTCTCCTCTGGTCCCTCTTAGAGGCGAATGCAGGGTGACAGGCAGCTGCAGTGTCTGCAGGGAAGGTGTGAAGGATGCTGCAAGTCTCAGGCAGTCTCCCTGTTTTCTCCAGAGAGATCTGGCAGGGACTCTTGGGGTCATTTAGCAGCTGCTTTCTCTCCCACACTTCAGCCGTGTTTTGATGTCAGTCCTGGAGGTGAAGGTCAGAGTCCCAAGTGCTCCACGCTCGCCTATACTAGCAGAGATCTTTCGGAGAGGTTGTTAACCCTCCCATTTCTTCCCAGAGAGAGAAAACGAGCAAATAACAACTCAGAGAGCTGTCTTGGTTGTTGTAAGTACACATGGCTGTGTTTTAAATGAATGTTCCCAGACAGCAGCTTATGTAAACGTAAGGAGACAGTGTACCGCCAGCGTGATGGATGTTCATTGGCAGCTTGTGGAGAAATCATGCAAATGTCAGTGAGACAACAGTTTTCCTAAGTGCTGATTAGTTTTTACTCTCCTGCATAACTTGCTGACAGAGAAGGACATGCCTACCAACATTTAAGAAATGCAGTTTATGGTAGGGCCTAAGGTACATTTGTAGCCACGGTGTGGAGCCTTTTGAAAATTATTAGACAGTCAGTCTGAAAAGTCCATAACCACTTGTGAACTTCCTAGGTCTCTCATCAGCCAATTACAGGCGTATCCAGCATAACTTTACATGGACATATATGAATATGTAGCAGAAATTTCGTAAGAGACTGTCAAGCTGGCATCTTGAAACATTCTCTTAATTTTAGTCATAGGACAAGAGGTAATGGCTTTAAACTGCAAGAGGGTAGATTGAGATTAGACATTGGGACTGGCCTAGTGAGAAGTGTCCCTGCCCATGGCAGAGGGGTTGGAGCTAGGTAATCTTTAAGGTCCCTTCCAACACAAACCATTCTATGATTCTGTGGTTTTAGACCCTACAGGCAGGACCTGCTCCATGTCCCTACAGGAGAGTGAGTTCTGGGGACATGATTTTCGGTAGCATGGTGCCACCCTTCACAAAGTCAGCAGCAGAAATCTTCTAGCGACAGACATTGAAATATCTCCATTTGCCTGGCAGGGTTTTGGGTGAATTACCCTTTGGGTGTGAACATGAGAGGTTTTGGCATCAGAACTTAGCCTTCCTGATAATGTTCATGTCAGAAGAGCAGCTTCAACCGGCAGTTGTGAACTTGAGCTTGGAAGCAGCTCTGAACATCACGGACATTTCTTGGGTGCTCTTCAGTGGCCACCCTGCTTTCTGCCAAGCACAGAGCTGCGATTTCTTCCAGCCGTTGGCTCTGCCAGTGCTTAACCTCTGCTGCTGCCTTTCATCTGCCTGCCCTTCGCAATGACTTCTCCATCTCCTTGTCCTCTTCCCTTGCACCTTCACTGCTCCCAAACCCATCCTCACTCAGTAAGTCCCTAGATGATGCACAAATGTTTGTCCCTTGCCTCAAGCACAAATGTTTGTCCCTTGCCTCAAACACAAATGGGGAGGGATGGGAGAACAACTGTTGCCTGTGGGCAGGCCTCTGCACTGTGAGGGGGGAGGGGGGGAAATAAAGAAATTTTAGCTTCATTTTAGGGCAAAATCTCCACTGACTTGAAAACAGCCAGGACTTCACTGCTGGAGTTCTACTTTATTTTTCTTTTCCAGCTTTCCTGCCACTATACCTTAAGTTCATTGCTTTGTTTTGTCCACAAATCATCTGTAATCCCTTAGCTAGGGCTTCTGTATCTCACTGGCTTTACGTCTTCTTGAGCAGCACTTCGCACAGTAGGGATCACAGCTCTAACAGGATTCTTCAGGGTGTAATCAAAATCCAAAATAAATGAGGGACTATATACGCATAGCATTATCATATACTAATTCTCAGCTCATTATGGAAACCTTTACTTTGGAATAGCGGTACCTCCTTCTCCTTTGTTAATGCTCTTTAAAAATGTTTTATTAATGCAATTATCTCAATATAACTTAACAAGATAAGACCTCTCATCAAAAGGCTTTAGCACATGCAAGAGTGTATTCGGCTGTTATCCCAGCATTTCTCAGTCCCTGAAATGCAGCGTGTCCATTCTGCAGTGGAGAAAAGTAGACAATGAAACAAAAAAGTGATTCCCCACCCCCGGAACCATGCCAGAAATAGAAATTAAGTGAATTAACAGAAACTGCAGTCTTGCTCTGACCGCTCCAGCATGGGAGTGCAACCTTATCAGATACGAATGAAACACATGGGACATACCCAGAGCATAACTGATGGGATGATGCTGTTGGGTGAAGAACAGGAGTTTGTTGCAGCCCTGGGTTGAAAGGGAAGGTGAGGGGGAGGTGTGTGACCCTCCACTGCCTGGGCTGGTGCAGTGGGCTCCTCTGAGCATCCCTCAGCCCTGCCCAGGTGTACTGTGCTGTCCAGCTGCAGGTTTGGACTGCAGCTGTTTGTGGTTTGCATCAGTGTGAGAAGACACCTTAAATCTGAGGAGCTTCCCTTTAGGCCACTAGAAAACCAAAGGAGGGAAAAAAAGGAAGGCTTTTATTGAACATGTCTATAATGTGAGTGTTCGGTTTCCTGGTGAATCTTGGAAGGAGCTCAAATCATGGCAAGCTCATCATCGCAAAAGCAAACGTTATTAAAACCTTTTGGTAGCATACTAAAGCAGTCATCCAAATCACCAGTAGTTTTTATATCCTCACTTATGAATTCCAAGAAACTGATTACTAACCCAAGCCAGCATGGAGTCCTGATTTTAATATTGGCATTTTTCTCTCCAAGATGTGTGCAGCAGGTTTTTTTTCTACTATGACTGAAACAAATGGGCTTCTTTTTTTAACTTCTTCTTGTGTGTTCTGCAATTTCACATATGGCTAGAAAATCATAATACAAAAGAAATTTCAATAACGTGCCTGTGCTTTAATAAAAGGAGCCATGAACAATGCCATCTCTGAAGATAGCGTACAGCCATTGAAATCAGACAGGGGAAACAGAACATCAGTCAGATGGAAAAGTATGATTTATTATCTCCCTCCTGGTGAAATTACAGTGACAATGTCTATGCAAAGGAATCTGAAATTACTGACTTACTGTATTGCTGTCATAATTTGTACCAAAAAACCATACTAAAATAGATAGGCATGTCACATATTGATCTATAATGATACCTACTTTTTAAATTCTGTTACGTACTTAGCTACTGATTCTGTAACTTATATATTACATTATGCACAAGTATATTATTACAATAGGTGAAAGAAGATGGGTTGTGTTCGGAATTTGGCTACAAAAAGTCCATGCTGTTGTTTTCCCCGGATCACAGTAATACCCGTGAGCCCCAAAAGCTCAGAC
Organism: Mesitornis unicolor; assembly: GCF_000695765.1. Taxonomy (NCBI): domain Eukaryota; kingdom Metazoa; phylum Chordata; class Aves; order Mesitornithiformes; family Mesitornithidae; genus Mesitornis; species Mesitornis unicolor. The sequence continues at coordinate 13,078 of NW_010203811.1, read as the reverse complement.
CTCACACGTACTTTTTTATGCAGCACAAATACTTTCTCAAAGCTCACCATTGCAATAGATAGACCCAAACCTCAAGCATCAGCACAATTCAGAATCACCAGTAATTAAACCCAAGCCCGTGTGTTTTAATCGCAGTGTACTGGTGTGGGAGCACAGTGCAGAATTTGGCCTGTGTGCACGTCCAAGGTGTTGGTATTTTTCCAGTAAATGTGATAGGAATTAACACGTGCCCAGCATTTGAACCACCAAAGCTGTGGCTGGGCTTTCAGATATTTGCTCTGGGAAATAGCCCTCCGGCTCTGCTTGCTTCCAGAATTGGGGGCTGTCCAGAGAGCTACTGAAAGAGAAGAGAGATCTCTGCAAAGCTGAGGAAGAAGCTCTGGCACTTCCTCCTCTGCTGCTGCTGGAGCCATTCCCTTGAGAAAACAGGATGTGTAGTACGAGCAACTGTCACCAGCTCCTTCCAAGGGGAGGTAAAATCAAGTGTGAGGCTTTATTATCGTGCCAGACAATGCTCAGTGGAGCCAAGTGCGCATCCCTTGGCTCTCCCAAGTTATGTCCATCTCTGCCACCCAAGATGTTTCTGTAGGGTGGGTGAGCATGGGGTCTTCAGGTCGTCAGCTTGTGAAGAAGGATGTCATCTGTAGAAATGTTGACAGACTGTTGGTGAGAAGTTTTTTAGACTGCAGTTAGCAAGAAGAAGTGCAGGTGTGTGTTTGTTGCTACTGGAATGCGCTTTATGCAGAATTGAGTTCATTAAAAGTAATGCTCAGTTAGCTAATTATCCTAGTTATTGTTTTTAAGACTATAATTAGATAAGTCATGTAGTGACAGCGCTCAGTCTAGCTGTAAAATAAAATACACGTAGCATTAGGCTTCCTTACTCCTTGTTCTGTGGTAGGGTTCAGAGGTAGTTCTTTGGGAATTACAAGGAGATCAGTTTGCTTGAAGGAGCATTAGGGTTGGCAGCAGCTTCTTGAAGCAGGGAATCTCAGTCTGTTAACTGTGGTCATCCCAGGCAGGAAAACCTTTCTGACTGAGGGTTAAGCCAGTGTCTCCCTGTGTTTGCAGACCCCAGCATATTCTCTCATCACAGATAATGTTTTCAGACTCATTTTCATTTCACATCCTTCCTAGCTTGTGCTCATAACCAAATGTGATAACATCCCCTGAGGGATGGAAACCTCCTGGACCCCGCTGGCTTCTCCAGGTGAAAACACCTTCTCCATAATGCCAGCTAGCATAGAACTGCTTTATTCTGTGGGGCCAGTTCTCCACTGGTATGAACTTCTCTAGCTCCATGGTTCACAAGTGGCCCGTTGGGATGTTACATTGGTGTAAAGTCTGGTACCCGTTAGATACTCCTCTGTGGAGTTTGCATGATGCTGACTTGAGATAAGGATTTACCTGACGGAGCTCCCATGAAGCCTCGTCCACCTTGCCAGCTGCCAGAAAGTAAAAAGTTAGGCTAGGCTATCAAAAAAAGTACAGGTAATGGAGGATGAGAGAGAGAAAGCAACCAGGAACAAATCGGTATTTGGTACGATGTGTTTGCCCCTCTCCTACCTCTCAACATGCAGTGAAAACAGGACTAGTGTCAAAGCCCAGGAGCAAAGGAAACCAAAACCACAGCAAACCCAGGCAGACACGTGATGTGAACACACCGGTACAACCACAGCTCGCTGCTTGGCAGGACAGGGCGTTGAAGCAGGGCCTGGAGACAGCAGACAAAGGGATGCACATATAAATGTACCAGGGTGTGGGACCAGTTTCTCTTAGGGCACACGAGGTGTAAAACTGTGTGAAACGCTGAGGCTGAGAGTGATACAGCACTGAAACCTGTGCTCCTACAGCAAGAGGAGCTCACGCCTTCCCTTGACTGCCGTGACCAAGCCAGGAGTCACCCAGCAGGGTGATTATTTCCAGCTGCCCGAGCTGCTTGGGGACAAAGCAATCTGACCCCAAAGGTTGCATTCAGTTTGGCCCAACACGGCCCAAGAGCCGTGTATCTTGTGAGGAGAAGAGCCACAAGGCCAAATCCATCACTGGTATAAAGCTACCTTGCTTGTGCTGTGGCTGACAATCCAGACAAAAAACTGCAGAAGGAATGGGACCAAGATCCAAATCTCTTGCCCAGTGATAGCTGATTATGTTTTACCTACCTCCTTGATACCAGTTCAGTATTTGGTCAATGTGTAGAGCTGATGTCACCACCTTCTCCCATCTTTCGGCATGAATGAAGAAGGAAACAGCACATTCATGTGTAGGAAAAAGGCTTGTAAAAGGAATCACCTTTCTGACCAGGTCCTTGTTTCCTTGCTGCTTCCTCCAGGCGGCTTTCTTCTAGACAAGGTTCCTTCATGGCAAGAGCAGACAGGGAGGGAAGAGAGAGCAGGGAGCTGCCAGCTGGGCTTGCTTTCCCATTTGATATTAAAAGGAGCTTAACAAATGTGAAGCACACACAGACATTTTGTCTGTGTCCAAACGGGGCTGCACATGGCACATTGGAGCCACGGTCCCATCTGTCATATCTGTAACCTTTCAAAAGCAATCCTGTTCCCTGAGCGCTGGGCATGTCTGAACTAAAAAACTGTTGTAATACAGTCATAAAAATTATCACCAAAGTAATAGAGAACTCCAGTCCCCTCAGCCCCAGGGTAGGTGACGTGCAACTATTGCAAGGAATAAAATGAGACATATATCAAAACAAAGAGAGTGTTCTTATGAAAAAAGTGCAAAATCATGTTGTTACGGCAAGCTCCGCTGCTGCACTCAGGAAAGATAAGCAACCACAAGATTGCAGTTACACAGCTCTTGTGGAAAAAGGGCCAGGGCTCGGCTCAAGGGCTCTGTCTCTCATCAGCTAATGGAGGAGTCACTCTCCAGATCCAGACGCGGTTCTAGGAGCCTTTTAAACCCATCAAGTTGTGTGGCACATAGCATATAGATGAGTGCAAAGCTCCTGATGCCATCACGATCCTGATGCATCAGGTGTGGGCCCAGGATGCCTGTGGTGAGCATATCTTTCGTGCCTCTCTCCCTTATCTGGCTGACTGCTCCATAGTAGCTCCCCAGGGATTTTTACAGAAGGGTGGCAAGGACAATGTTGTCTCCAGGTGTGGACAGGCATGGTCTGGAGATGAGGGGAGGAGAGGTATACGTGACCTGGGGGGGGATTACAGCATCTTTATGCTTTTCTGTCTCCAGAATCCGAGCCTGCTGAAAAGACTCTTGCAGCTGTGAACAGAGAAGCAGCAGTTGTGGGTAGCTAAAATTGAGCTTTGGTTGGAGAGCTGCAGCATCTGTAGGCTAAGAAAATAAGCAAGTCATCTTCAGCCTTCTTGTGATGGGGCTGCTTTGAGTACAGGATGGAGTCACCATTTACAGCACGTGTTTTCAGTGATGTATTTGTGTCTCTCTTGTCCTTTCAGTTGGGTGAGAAATTGTCATTTCATTTTAGTCTTACGTTAGTAATGCTTGTGTGTGTGCTGGGGGCTCCCTTAGAAATACAGGATCTCAGCATCCACTTCTGCTGCTTCATGGAAGCCAGCTCCTTGTTTTAGCCAATCTGCAATATGGTGCAAGCATTTTTCAGTTTTTGGATGGCACAGCTCATTTGTATTGCCAGTGCTCCACAGACGTAGGATACGGCTCCAGTTTTCCACTGCAAATAAATTATCTAATGACTTAGTACTTTCTTCCTGTTGCAAAATCGTTTGCAACCTGATGGCATTTTCAGTGATTGTACTCATCTATAATCACTCACCGGATTGTTTATTTGAGGAACTTTACACCTATGGAAAATCCAATTCATTACGATTTTTGTAGCGTAATGGATACTGGGTCTCCACTAGCTGGATGGATGATTTCTTTTTTAAGTAAGTGACAAAAGTGAGTGAAATTTTTCCCCACTTGAGGGCTTGTATTAGCATACCCACACAAAAAACTGCCGTTTACCATACTTTTAACACCATATAGACGTTATTTATGCACTGCTAATAGTAAAGGCAAAGTGAGCAGCCCAGCAGAGAAATGGGCTGATTTCCGTCTCACCTTCAGGTGGGACTCACTGACTAGCCCATTCTCCACAGTTTGGCACCTGCAAAATTTCACAGTTGAAAGCTTTATCTGAACTTTCCTGCAATCTCCTGCTAATCTGCCTGGGATCACAGGCAATTTCAATAACAATGAAAATGATTCTAATTTCTACTCCAGGAGTATCTTCGATGAATGCTATCCTGGTCTCTCTTTTGTTCATCTCCCCTGGTTTATGACTTCCCACCTCAGCTGTAATGCAGAAACAGTCTTTGCCTCCGATTTTATTCATCAGGTCCTTTTTAACTTTCTTCCCTTTCTTGCTTCCTGCCAATAAATTCACCACCTGAAACTGTAGCTACAAAAATAATTTCCATCAGAATTGCCATTGTCCTTAGTGTCATTAAAAGTTACAGCTACTTTTAAGATGTAAGTGCCCAATTTGACAGACTTCACTTTACATCGCTCTGCTTTCCCTGCTGTTTTATCTGCATTGAGAGGGATGCCATCAGTCGAGCCTGTCTGAGGGGAGAGACTGAATGGGATTTTCCGTATGAGCGCTGGCACACAGTCACTTGAAAACTGAAAGATGGAGAGGTCAGCAGCAGTGATGGTTTGCAGCTTTCCTTCCCTTGCCAGCACTCACAGGGGATGGGACACATCCAGTGCTTTCCGGAGATGTGTAGGCAGGATGTGGGTACATGTGGGTACAGCTAGCAGATCTGAATCTAAGGCAAGGTTCTCAAACGGGGAGAAAGCATTGCAACTCCATGTTCAGTAAAACTACCATGAAAACCATTTTTCCCCTTTGCAGTATAATCTAGAAAAGGCGTTTACTTATGCACCATTTCCTTTGTGATGTTTAAAGGAGATGGGAGCTAACATGCCTGATTAAGGTTTGCTGTGATACCAAGAGCCCTGGCATCTGCTCTGCATTTGCTGTGGTGTGATGGATCCTTGGGTTTCCACGGGGCTCAGAAAGCAAGCCCATTAGCTTAATTTTTTTCAGTACACCACTTCAAATTCCAGTCAACCAAGCAGATTTCTCCGGTAATTCTGCTCACTTTCTAAATATACCTACTTGACTGTGAAAAGCATCACAGGCCCAAGTAGCAGGTCTAGTCAATTCAGTGGATATGCTTAGATTGTCTTCTGCTAACTTGAACAACCCTTGCGTGATGATCGGTGTGTGCCTATTATAACATGATTAGATGGTTGTACACACTTACATGAAGCTTTTCCACTTCTTTCCTCAAAAGAAATGTCAAGTGCTCATGAAGTGATAGTTGTAAAGTTTGTATTGCTCTGTGGTTGTTTGTAGTAGCTGTGTATGATGATGAAGGGCTGATGTGCAGTAGTCAGACAGACCTTATATGACCACTTCTTGGGACCTAGTCAATGAGATGAAGTCTTCAAGTATGGGATTATGGGATATTCTTGCACAGACGCCCTCTTCAAGCTCAGCTGGAGAGTGTAGGAAGGGGAAGAAAGAGAGCAGCCCAATAAATCCTGATAACTGGATCTCAGAACAGATGACTAGAGGGCAATTGCAAGAATTTGCAGGAGCTTTAGGCAGCCTGTACAGCAAAGATGTAAACCTTCTATGAGGCTGAAAACTCAGGTACAAAGAAAGTACCACATAATTCAAAGTCATTTCTTGACAAGGTGAGGAGAGGTCCAAAGTCTCAGGAGGTGGCTGTGCTAAACATGCCTGGAGGAAATCATGAGCTGACATCTAAATTCATAGAGTGGGAAGTCTCAAGGAGTAACAGGTCTGTGTATAGTCTGTTTTAATGATATAAGATCCACTGAGTCTTGAAATACTTAGGTGCCAAATAACACAAATACCTCTCAGAAGGCTGCTTGTAAAATGGTCACTGTTTTCCCAGCTCCTGGAGGGGAGCGAGCCTCAAACCCTGAGTCTGAGTGAAGCCAGCTGGATTAATCACAGCCAATCACAGGAGACTGCAGCCTTAAAACTGCGTCTGAGACCTCTTCGGAGCTGGGTGACAGTCCCCTTAGAAGACTGAAATGAGTGCACTTGGAAACCACAGTTAGCCTGGTGAATGTGACAGGGGAAAATTGCTTCTGATTGACAGAATGATCAGGTAAAGAAAAAGTCACAATCAGATGTCATCTTCAGAGTTTTTTGTTTGTCTTAGGTAAATCACTCCCTTTCCGCCTCTCTAGAGATGTTTGTGTAGAAGCAGCTTTTGCAGGGCAATCAACATGTTCTAGAGAAAGACTTTCACATGTTTGGGGCAGCAGAGAGGTTCCTTAGGGTGCAATAGCTGTGGACAAGGCATGAGCTAAGGGTGAAATACAGGAGAGGTTCAGTAAGTATTTGTGACAAGAGAATTTCGGTGACTAAATGAGATGGCTCAGATGCAGTAAAGCTTAGATCTTGCAGAAGCTGCTTGCAAAGGTTTGTGTATCAGTTATTCGTGTGATTGTACCAACTGCCTTGGTCTAAAAAGATGTTTGATTCAGATCTCTTCGGCTGCAGAAAAGCATAAAAGAGTAGACCTAGGCACTGAGTTTTGAATTCAGTTTTCCATTTTCTTTTCTCCGCTTCTCCCTTAAGTTTAGAAAGAATTAGTATTTTAGGCTATTTTCCTGAAGAATTATTTGATCGTTGCAATCTCTCTCTCTGTCCACCAGTCCTTCTGGATGACTTGAGAGCCTGCTGTAGCCCTCAAGTGTAGATCTCTCACAGATATGAAGCTTCTGTGACTCTATGAAAGCTGGTAGCTGACTAACAAAGGACCTATGTAGTGCCCCACTCCGTAAGACAGGGAGGCCCTTATTACAGTGAGGAGCAGCTGGGTGATGATAGCAGTTGTAATTCCTACATTTGCTTCCAAAATGAAGGTGAAAATGGTGGGGAGTTGGTGTGTATGGAAGTCAAAGTGAAGATGAGGACATAAGCTATCCACATCTTGTCTGGCTTCCTGATTTCCCCTGCTCAGGGTGTATCTTGTGTTTAATTCTGTTTCCTTTGCTGCCTTTTTTGTTTGTTTGTTTACATCACCTATCAAGTTTATCATTATGTGCCTGTGCACATAAAGTCTGTGTTAGCCATGTGTATTCTCTGTTTTAATTTTCCGTTTTTCTTCCTTTGTTAACAAACTCTGCTGAATGCAGATCTTTTCCCATTTAACACCACCCAGACTAACGTTTTCTAGCCACGCAACTGGATGGGTGCTGATTCCTTCCTCCACCACCCCGCTGTGTGGAATGGGGGCATCCCCTGGTAGAAGCAGCAAATGCACCTGCCCTCCCAGCCAAACCTGGAGTCACAGTCCTCTTTGAGAAGAAGAGGAGAAATAGAAGTTGGGCCATGACCTTAGGTGTGGTTTTAAACAAAGGTGTTTAGGGTCCACATCCTTGTGCTTCTTTGGTCTCTTTGAAGGGTCTGGCAAAAGGAGAGGTGAATGGGGGTTGGTGCTGAGACTGAGAAGGTCCTTTGTGCTCTGTTTCACAGTTCATCTGTTCTCAAAAGCCCTGGAGTTGTGGTTAGATATTAGCCACGTATGCATCCCACCAGCTTGGCTCGACTTGGTCCCCGCATTGACAACAATGTCAAGTAATGTATTTCCTCGCTAGTTGTGAGGGCTGGTGCTCTCACCCCTGTTGTAAGTGAAAACTGGGTTAAAAGAATTTCAGGCTCTTTGCACCAGTTTTCCCAACTGGAAACACTGTACTGATGCCTTCTACAAAAGGACCCAGTTGGCTCCACTGGTTTTAATGATAGGTCCATTTCTTCAAACATACCTTGAACAGTAAGGGACCATGCAGTTATCGTGTGGACATGTGTCCATGTTACAGCTGGGCGCTGTGAACATCCTTTCCTTCTGGACAATAGTGAGAACAATGTTTCTGCACTGACATCCCTTGAAATCCTTCCTAACAAATCCTTCCCTAGAGAGTCTTCTAAGATTATTCTGCCTTGGACAGGTGGAGTGAATAAATCATCTTCTGGCCCAAGCCTTTTATGGTCCTTTACTCTTAACACTTTTTCTAGAATATCGGTTTAAGGGACACCAATAAAGTGTTTTCACTGTCCATGTGGGAATGGCGTAGCCTCTGATTTGTGTCCTCGCTCTTTCAGACTTCAGAAACCCCGTGTATTTTTTCAACCTTGTTTTTCAGTAGGGATGAGAGTTTCATTTCAGACACTGGCATTAGCTGGAGTTTGAACTTCAGTGGCTACAAGAGTGTAAACCACCCCTCTTCCATAGGGGATAAATCTTTAAATCCAGATTCTGGGGCTTTCAAAGGTTGACAGAGCTGCCTAGCAGATCCTGTGAAATGCTCCTTGCATGGGACAGAGAGCAAGTGAAGCAGCAGCGTGTGGGTCAGAACACCACCGACCACAGAAGAGTAACTGCTGTGATCTGGAGAAAAATAAGAGCAAATGAGGTAGATGGAAGAATCAGGAAACAAACCTTTGGGACATCTTTCACTGGTTCCCAGTTTGTCATTTTGGCACTTGATCTACATAATGCCTATGTAAATAAACGGAGGACTTTTTTGACCAACGTCTCATAGTTCTTTCACAAAAAGGGGTATCTCAGAGGGATGCAGAGCCCACAGACAACAGTAAAAAGATCCCCAATCAGTGTGTTTGGGGCGAAGTCCTTTCTGAAAGGGCAGGGGTTTGCAAATCAGATCCCAAAGCACATCCTATGAGAAAAAGTATCTAGAGGTTCAGAAAATAAGTGGACAGGAAGGCTGGAGTCACCCGTGGAGGTGTGTGTCTGGGAAGATCCACAGTAAGGGGCACTGGCAAGTGAACAAAATAGAGGAAGATCCTGAAGGGAAGACCAAGTAGCTTGAACTTGGTAAGACGGGAAAGAGGAGGTGGCTGAGAAAAGTCTTGTCATTCATACCGAAGCAGCCTTTTCATTTGCTGGCTGCTCGTTCCTTGTAGCGCTGAGGTGCACTTTCCTTCTTTAACTGTGTTCAGTTCTTCCCTCCTGAAAAGCTGCTTTCATTGTCAGGCAACATCATGGTTTATTGCAATGTCATTTTCAGGTTACACCAACAGTGCAAAAGCAAGAGATGTACATGTCATGTCTCATTTACTCAGCTGCAGAGTCGTTACTTGTGCTGATCATCTTTAAGCCATAGATTGGGCTGCAACTCCTGGAAATGCGTCACGTATTTCTTAGCATGCAGCCGCTGGAGTGATGAAGATGGGGACGAGTCCTGAAGGGTACGTCAGAGAAAGCCTCTGCAAATCACGAGATCTAGTTCTGCTGCTCCATATAATTAGCGATTAAAATGAGGAAAAACAAAGCAGCAATTTTCTTATTGATCCCTCAGCAAATAGTTCTGTCTATTTTCTTCTGTATTGTTTCTTCTTATTAAATAGCCTTGAATAAGAAATGTCAGTCAAATGAATTTAGATTCCTGATGCTTCAGACAGAAATCAAAGCAGGACTGAATGAGGAAAGATAATTAGAGAGAGGAATTCCACCTCCACAGACTTCTTCCCTTGCTCAAGGAGTGCTGATTTTATCTAAATTGCCAAAGCCATGAGCAAATGAGAGGTGATGGGAATTACAGACTGCAGATGCTGAGACAAAGCAAGGGAAGCTTTAATTAGTGCATTTTAAGGTAGAAATTAATTTCCTGGGAATAAATTATTTGACTCAAGGCATGTGGAGCTTCTTACAGGTGAACTGAAGAGCTTTTTACCTGCCAAAACCAGGGCTCACAGGTTGAACGTGTCTTGTAGAAGTGAGCGGTGCATCACTGAGGTCTGAAGCATGTGGGGATGAATCCTCCTTTCCTTTGCATTCCACGGTTTTTGTTGTTTGTTTCTTTGTTTGTTTTTTTAATATGGAGGAATTCCCATTGATGCAGATTCCCAACAATGTAATAGAAAGCAGGTTTTTTTTTCTAATATGCACATTTACTCATTCAAGCAATAATGATAGACCTACTGTGGCTGAGGAGTTGGGAGTTATGTATTGAACCTACAGGTGCTGAATGAAAGTTATTTTCCTTTCAAATTCGCCTCTTACTCTCCTCTCTTAGCTCTGTTGTTGTCCTCCCATCACACTTGCACGCACGTGAGGACACTGGAAACCTTAAAACACTGACCTTTCTAATTTCCAGCAGATTTGCACAGCTTTTCAAAGGGCGAGACAGTGACAACTCTCTACTATTTGGAGGAAGATAGAAATTCCTGCTTGAATTGATGGAGCTGAAATGAAACCATTTGGCTGGGTGCTTTAATCCAGAAGTCCCTGACTTCAGCAGAACTATCCAAGCTCTTAATTATTTATGTGTTCTGTGTGAGGCAGTTGCTCACAAGCCTTGTGAATCAGACAGGAGCAGGTCAAATGGTTACGTTATGGAAGTGCTTACAGACCCCCTGATGCAGGTGCTGCACAAGCACAGAATAAAATGGTTTTACCCCTCCAAGAACGACACCATTCTCCTCTGCTCTGAAAAGTGGGAATGAAAGCACATCGAGAGGCTGCTGGATGGACAGGCCACCCCAGCAGCAGCTTTCTGACATCTCGGGGGTTTGCTGGCATTGGTATGGGTATAAGCTGGAAAATCACCCTGTCCTCCCTTCCTGGGAGGAATCACCACTTGTGATCTTCCAAAAATCCTGCTCTGCTCCCAGCCAAATGTGTAAGATAACAACAGGTGGGTAGAGCAGAGGTGTGACCTAGCGGCTTCAGCTTGGTCTTTTTGACAAAGGGACCTAAAGTCTCATGAAAGCTAAAAAAACCACCCCACACCCTCTCTGGGAAAACAAGTATCATGCTCGTTGTTTTTTCTAATGTTCTCGTTGCCTATTTCAGATGTTGCTATTTTGTCCTATAGGTTTATTTCTGTTACCCGTGATGAATGAATGCAGTCAAGAGGTATTGAACGCTGATGTGTTTATCTTATGGCAAGATAGAAATGTTGCGAACTTGTGAGCTTCAGGAGGAAATGGGCTAATTTTAGATTTGTTCCTAGCCCTCGCCATGCGAATGGTGTCGCTGCGAGCCCAGCAATGAAGTTCACTGTGTTGTAGCAGACTGCGCAGTTCCCGAGTGTGTCAACCCAGTCTATGAACCAGAACAGTGTTGTCCTGTCTGCAAAAATGGTAAGAAAGTACTGTATTGGCTTTAACAAAGAGATATAAAGGAAACATTTTATTAAAATGTTGTTACTGATGCATCGCCAGGAGCTTGGCTTTCATCGGCACAGGCTGGCGTTGGGGCTGTTGCTTCTCCTTGCGTGTGGGCTTCAGTTACAAGGTGGCAACTGGGTAAAATTAAGGCTGCTCTTCCTGGCCTGTATCCTCTTGTTGAAGCTGATGGGATTGCTGACTCGAGTAAGGCTTTATAGGATTAAGTCCTGATAGCAGTGATAGTCGTTTCATGTCTTTGCTTTTTTATCATAATTAGTCTAACATGAAAGCAAGTGTATAAGAAAGGAGAGGGCCTTTGTCCCTGCATTACGAAACCAATGGTTATTACCTAAGACCAGGGGAAAACTCACTGAAGTCAATTGTCCAACTCCCACTGGAGCCAGTAAGACACCCACCAAACCTCTAACATTGCAGGGTGTGTGCTGGAATCTGTGTGTGTAGCGTTGGCCCTCATCGTCCTGCTGGAACAATTTCACGATTTGGAGTCAGATTCAGCAGTGCTTTCAAGAAAGGTTTTGGGATGACTAAAAGTACCTCTTTGGAAAATAAGTCTGTTTCCAAGAAGCTCTCCTTGGTCTTGTACCACAGCCCATACACACGTATGTCTCTGGAAAAGCACCTTTCTCCTAGTGTAGATATGAGGACAAATTAAGACGTGAACTGCCTTCACATAAACCTCTTCATGGCTTTCGTAACATAGAAGAAATGCCTGCTTAGACTCATCTTCTCCTGGTTGGAATTCACTGCCCATATATATTTCCTCTGACATGCATCTCTGCTGCTGGATAAGAGTAATGGTTGCTTTTGGATCTAAAAGAAAATGTTTACAGAGAAATAACATTTTCAGCACATTTTCTGCTCTTTAAGACAGAGAAAAAGCAAACAGCTGGAAATGCAAAATATTTTTACTAAAGAATTGGCAAAACTAAGACCAGTAAGGAAATGATACCAAAAATACTATTTGAAATCCCGAGGTTTATATTAAACCGTGATTTTTACTCAAAAAAACCATTTTAGAATATTTTCATTCAGAGTTTTACATTTTTGTTGCAAAGCAGAAAATGTTCGTAGTGAATTTCGCTGGTTTATTGCTGCTGCTGATCTTCAGAGAAAAGGTATGTTAACCAGCTCTGCCTACCACCGTTGCATATAGCCTACTGCCAGTGGGTATGAGGTTTCCCATTGCACTCAGCAAGACTGATGTCTTGGGTTGATGACTGGGAGGGGTATCAGTGGCTATTGCTGTGCCTGTCACTGTAGCTCAGACTCATTTACACCTGAACAAACACCATTCATGTGTGTTTGGCCTCTGTGTTCCCATCACATATCGGGTATCGTGCTGCATCCCCATCATTTATGATGGCAGCACTTGCCTTCCCATCTGGTTTGTGTCACATGAATCCAAACTCGGGCTTCCCAAGGGTGTAGACTCAAAGGTGGCTTCACACAGATCCAAGAGCTGCTGGATTTCCCTGCCAACCCTTACCCACCATGAGCATTTCCCCCAGTAACCAGACTTGCTCGCTTTGAAGGTCGGTGGCTTTCTGTGTTGCAGTCCCCAACATCCCTGGTGATCAGGAGTGAGTAGCATCTTTCTTCCAGAAAATGGGAAGGGTGCCCAGGGAGCCAGGAGAAGAGGGAAGGGAGCAGCTCCTACTGATGGGAGCAAGAATAGGATGAAAGAAGGAACAGCAGCCACCCACCGAAGGGGTTCCAGAGCACAAAGTAGTGGTTTGAACCCTCATCTGGAAGCCAGGAGAAGGCTTCTTCCATGTTTTTGCCAGATTTCCATGTGCCTCTCTTCACTGATCTATTTGAGATACAAAGTCCTCTGAAACTTGTTTTAGGCAGGAAAATATTTCTCACCATCCTCTTAAGAGC
>NW_010203810.1:0-448 GCF_000695765.1 Mesitornis unicolor | reverse complement strand
ATTTCAAAGTAGTTACTATATATATATATATTCTATAAAATGTGGGGTAGACAAAATTATATACTGCAGAATCTAAAATCCTTGCAAACTTTAAAAAAAACTATCAGTAATTCCTAATCTGAATCAGAAGATAAAAGAAGTTGCCCTTTTTAGCACTTCACTAGTTAATTCTTCTGATGAGGGCTGTTGTCTTACCTTTATAAAACATGCTTACAAAGGCATTTACAAAGGCATGTTTCGATAGAGAAATTGAAACTTGCTGTGTGTCTGAATTGCTTTGTGCTTGACAAAATGGACAAAATCCCGCCATCCTGTGGCCACAGCCATGTACTACTGCTGCACAGAAAAGTTCGGGTCCTGCCTGTTAACTGCTTCCCAGAAAAACCTTTTCTGAAGAGCTAGCTACAGAACTGCTTGATGAAAAGTACCATTCGAATTTTCCTCTTTA
>NW_010203809.1:0-8373 GCF_000695765.1 Mesitornis unicolor | reverse complement strand
CCAGCGATGCCGCTCAAACTGCCAGCGTTTCGCCCCAAATTTTCCTTAAAGCAAGGGGGAAAGGGTGCTTAGCCATAATAAAGAAAAAGGGGATTTTGCTTTTCCAATAATACTCAAGCTTAGGGGTTTTCAGCACTTTACCACAACATAACAATTTATGACTCCCCTTTCTGTTGGTTTTGTGCATGAAAAGGGTTGGGTTGGGTTTGGTTCGGGTTGTTTTGCTTTAGGTTTCTTTGCTTTCCAGCTGCACTAATCCAAATGCATTGGACTTTCCCAGGAGCCCCAGATTGTCGGGTGTTTTCCCCCTCCACTGCAGACCCAGAACACCCCCCCTCTATGAATTACCAGGCCTTTGGGGGCTGTAAACCTCCCCATAACACCCCCATTGCCCACTCACCTGGTCCTCCTCTGCATCATCGCCGCCTCCACGATGACTTTGGGCTGCCCCACAGCTGTCTGGGTGACACCGTCATGGCCCCAGACTTCTCCAAAGCACCTCCTCCCCACCCTCTCATTATTCACTCCCAAAAAAGACACAAAAGAAGGGAACTTACCCCAACTTGCAGCTCAGTGCTTTATTAAATGCTATTTACATGTGTACACACGCCACCAAAAATTTGGGCTGTGCTAGAAAAAAGTAAAAGGGGCAGCAGCATCCCCCAAACAGTCGCAGCCACCACAGCCCTCAGTCCCGCAGGCTCCAGCTGCCCCATGGAGGGGAGCATGACAGAGGAGGGGCCCACGTCCCTGCCCAGGCCCTGCTCCCCCATCTTCCTCCTTCCCAGGGCCACAAAGGTCCCTGTCCCTGCTGACCCCAAGCTCTCCCCAGCCCCAGCTGCCGCCCCTGCAGGCTCCCACTGGGAATAGAGCCGGCCCCGACTGTCGGCACACTTGGCCATCGGCAGCATCACCTGGGCCGTGGGACACACGGAGCGTCACAAGACGCTGACAGCAACGCAGCAAAAAGCACAATACCCCCGTCCTATTTCAGCACGTGACAAAAAACACCCCTGGAGAGAGTGGAGGAGTGCAGCCATGTGGCAAAGCATCAACAGGTTGCAAACCAAGGTGCTCCAGAAGCTGGGATTCCCATGAGAACATTATTAAGAGAACACAAACAGCAGCTGGGATTTATACAAAGGCAATCTTTGGAAGATTGAACTGTGTTGTTGTTGAGTATAACAGGACCTTGGGCCAGCCTAAAAGTAGGAGTTCAAAACTACACAAAGCACTGTGTGCCTGGGTTATCTCACCCAGAACACTGATTGAATGGTATGCGTGGTGTGTGACAAGGTATCTCGGTCTTGAAACACCTGGCCATAAAGTATGAGAATGATGGGTGGCAAAGTGCTGTTGCATGTGAACATCCTGATCGGCTGCATAGTCAGGTCCTTCTCTGTAGGCATAAAAGCTGAGGGAGAAAAATGAAAACTTCACTTGGCATTCATCTGCTGAGTTGGTTTCTTGTTTTCAGCTCACTGCAATAATCTAAACAAATTGGCAAGCTGTAACACTGGGTATTCTGACCCGAATGTCAGGAGTTTACTACTACTAACTGGCCAAAGAAGCCTCTTGGTCAGTATCAACTTGACTCATGTTGACCCATTCCAACTACCATATTCCAAAGCCTTTTCCTCATGTAGAGAAACCAGGTAACACACAAGACCCACTGAAAACATTTCTGACAGTTTGGGTTAGGAAAAATCATGTTCAGCTCTGAAGTGACTAATAAATATCATTAAAATTCCATTTCAGAGAACTGCTGTTAAATGATAATTTTGCTCTTCAAATTAGGAGAGAGGATTAATAATTGAATCCAAGGATGTAGTTATATATTTTGGTGGGTTTATTTCCTAATGGGAACAATGACTTGAGAAGAAATCCATTAAAATGGTTAGTATTCCCATGCTAGTCTGATTCCAAGCTTTTCCATTAAGTAGCAGAGTCATAACGGCATTAAACCACTTAAGCAGCAAAAATGACACATAATTATCACTTTTAATTCAATCTTTTAGAGTGTGAATAGATACTGTACATCACTGACAATTCACACTCCTAAAGAGATTTTTTCTATTCCTTCATAGCAGCTGCACAGCCTCTTGTACTGAGATAACTGTCCCAAGCATGTATAATTCTTTTTCTCAAAAAAAAATTCTTCAGAATAATGAGATAACAACATTAAGCCCAGATGAAAGAAGGTGCAATAATCAGCTACTGCATTATTCTTACCTTATGGTAGATGTTTAGATATGAGTGTGAACTAGGGCACTTTTATCCATGTATCAGTATACCAACATTGGAAACTATAAGCGTACTCTCAGAATTATGTGCATGTTAGATATTGCACTTTTTTTTTTTTAAATGCCCATATAAAGCGTATAAAGTACATGGCAGCTCTGTAGAAATGAGGAGAGAACAGAGAAGACTATGCAGCACGAAGCATCCCCTCCCTTGCTCCTCAGTATTACAACACTGTATTTACTGCCTAGGACCTCTTGGCCTTGGAAATTAGGAAGTGTGACGTCTTAGCTCTACCTGCTGCCCCAGAGACAATGGCTTGCCCCCTGCCATCAAAAGACTGCTAGGAGGTGCAGCTGGTGTGAACAGAACTAATATTCGCTTGGCATCACTGCCATCCTCAATGCCAGCACTGCAGGGAACCAGGAGCAACACTGAGCGTTGTAAGGTCAGAGATCCCCCAGATGTCCTTCTCCCAGTTCCCCCTCCAACACAATAAAGCCTCTGGCACACTGTAGATACTACCGTAGTGCTAAAGAGTCAGTCGCACCGTTGCATTTTTGTATATGTTAGAGAGATCCATAAAGGCCAATAAAAGGCAGAGTGCAGGAGCGCTGTGCTTTAGTTGTTGACAGCAGTGCCTCTGCTAAAGACTGCAGCGCAATAGCTGCAGTAACGGAAGGCTGTGCAAGACAAGAGTCTAAATACAACCCACTATTGACAAACCAAACTGAAAGAAACAAGACAGCAGGCTAGGGCTGGCCAAACCCCTGTGAAACAACACAACACTGTCAACATCTGTTTGAAAGAGGAGGCTAAAATCTGACACATCGACTGATCTCAAGACCCTATGTGCCCTCCTCTTTTGCCTGCAGTCTATGCCGCTCCCTGCTCACATGCGCACACTGTTAGCACTGCTTACATCCCTGCTTCACCAGAAAGCGTAGAGCTTCCACATCTGATCACAGTGCTAGAGTGACGGCATCCCCTCCTACACAGGACAAGCTCTCTCTTTCATGAGTCCTCAGCTAGCAGGCAAAGATGAAACAGTTCTTTCCCCACCCCAGGTCCAGACATATAATGCACGTGGCATATCTCCTCACTGCTAAGTCACAGATTTACAGGTGCAGTGCAGGGCTCTAGGTTGCTCCTCTAACATCATGGATAATTTCAGTTTTTTGCAGACACATATCTAGCAGAAATTTTTATTTAGCCTCTGCACATACAGCTCGGGAGTCTCCTATTTCAACATCAATATAGGAAAGCAAATATCTGCTTTGAGAATCTGATACTTCAAAACCTCAGTTCCCTTGGCAAAATGACAGCATGTCAGCATTTGGTACAAGAAAACATCCTGTGGAAGATACTGACATTCACGCCTGTCGAATGCTCTGCTATTTCCACCCTTCCTCTTCCTCCTCTTCCCTTAGTGGACTAATGTCAACAGAACTTCACAGATCTTTCCATCTAGTAACAGTAACTATTTACTTACCGTAACCTCTTTTACAATAAATACCATGCCAGAAGCTTTTGTGTACCTCCAAATTGCAGGTAACCGAACTGAGGCAATGTCTAAAGATTTTCTCAGACACTGGACCAGAACTCCTGTAAATCAAAACACAGGACCAAAAAAGACAAAGAGCAAGGTTCCCCTTTTGGCTTCTCTGTGTGCCACAGGGCTGTCTCTGACACTGCTGCTCACAATGGTGCTTCTTACCTATGCAGTCTGAGCCTGAAAACCCATAATTTGAAACCATACTTTTCTGCAGAGGCCCGTTTTCAAATAACCTCAGACTGACAAAACCAAGCTCCTTCACAATGCAGCAAAATCACTTCATCACTGTTTCATGCATTTTATTTTAAAGGACAATTAAGAACCCATTCTTTCTGATAGAATTCTATTTTCATCTCCACTTTTTTTTCCCCTTTGGGAGCTTGAAAAATAAGATTTCTCTATCCCTGCTTTTTTTTTTCCTGTCTGTTTCTATTTGATCAATGATTACTCTTTTTTTTTCCTGTGCTTCTAAGAGAGTTGACATTAAAATGTCTAGTTCCTATTCTCTTTCTGTTGTATTTGTGCATTCACAATTATGTCAGCTCAGCTCTGGGCATTGTCTCTGCTAGTTCAATTTCAACTGAATTGCTGGAGCTAGCAGGACATTAGCATTCACTTGATTGATTTAGCATACCCAGAGAATAAGATGGCTTTTGCATTCAGCTAGATACATTAAAAACTGAAGAAACTATAAAGCACTCCAAAGTTGATAAGTTCTTCTGGAGTCACACATATTTGCTTCTCATATATCTTCCTGTGCTTGAGGATGACATTTAAATAATGGCTATTTCAGCGCCAAGTCCTTCCTTGACAGTGTTCATTGATGAAAGAGGAGAGAGAAGTTATTTAAAACTATTGTTTAACATAGTTATTCAATTTAACAGATTTCAGGTCTAAAGATCGTATTATGCATTATCTCCTATAAAATGTGGGCTATACAATTTCATCCTATATTCCAGCATTTTGTCCAACAACAAGAGAGAACACTTTTTCAAAGGTAACTACTTCAACCTGAGTTTTTAAATTAGCATTAAAAATATAACACTGGATCTCTTGTTGGCTTTAAAACTTTCTTCCTTTATCCAGTGCCTACCCCTGTGACAAAGTCTTGGTGTCATACATGGCTGTGCACACTTGCTCAAGAGCACGTGACCTACAAAAAGTCCATGTCTTTCCAGATTCCAGATTTTCAATGTGAAACTAGAGCAAAGAAGAGGATGCAGGGCAAATTTTTCAGAAGAGGGGGCTAATGTTTGGCTCCAGAATCCATCTACCTCCAAAAGAAATGCTGAGCTGAGCAGCTTCCTGTGAAGTAAGGGAAGAAATCTGGCTTTGCCTGCCTGCAAAGTAGAATCTCCACCTCACTATTTTATTACTTTAGAACAGGGATTCCCAAACCTTTTCCAACTATAGGACTGAAGACCTCAGCAGACACATTTATTCAATTATTTGAACAATTCAGCCTTTATGGACTGAATGAAACAATGGAAGGACCAGGCACGTAACAGAACAGTAATAATCGGCTTTTTCACAATAGCCTTTTTCCTGCACTGTCTCTTCTGGCTTCAGTGGGAGGTCAGCTGTTCAAGAGGAGAGATTGCAACCTTGAGACCATAACCATCCTTGACCGCCCTCTTCTGATGGAGTCAGATGGATGGGTAGAACTTGTGGTTTCCGGTAGCTTCAGCATTATAAATATACGGGTGACATGATCACAAAGTCAGCTGCCGCAGTTCACAGAATCACAGAATCACAGAATCACAGAACGTTAGGGATTGGAAGGGACCTCAAAAGCTCATCCAGTCCAATCCCCCTGCCGGAGCAGGAACACCCAGATGAGGTTGCACAGGAAGGCGTCCAGGCGGGTTTTGAATGTCTCCAGAGAAGGAGACTCCACAACCTCTCTGGGCAGCCTGTTCCAGTGCTCTGCCACCCTCACTGAGAAGAAGTTTCTTCTCAAATTTAAGTGGAACCTCCTGTGTTCCAGCTTGTGTCCGTTACCCCTTGTCCTATCATTGTTTGTCACCAAGAAGAGCCTGGCTCCATCCTCGTGACACTCACCCTTTAAATATTTATAAACAAGAATGAGGTCTCCCCTCAGTCTCCTCTTCTGCAAACTAAAGAGACCCAGCTCCCTCAGCCACTCCTCAGAAGGGAGATGCTCCACTCCATCATCTTTGTAGCCCTACGCTGGACTCTCTCCAGCAGTTCCCTGTCCTTCTTGAACTGAGGGGCCCAGAACTGGACACAATATTCCAGATGCGGTCTCACCAGGGCAGAGTAGAGGGGGAGGGTTCAACCATACCGCTGCACTTCTCATAATTTTAACAGTATCTTCTGATTATGGGTTCCTTCTGTATGGCACATAGCTCAACTGTGTTATAACTTCCCAGAAACATATGAAATAGCTCACCTCTAGCTTCAGTTACCCGTCTCGAATGTTACTGCACTGCTCTAGCCCAGACTCTCTGCTGCACACTTACATAACAGAGGGACTGATAAGTCTGTTTCCAAGAGAGTGGACAGTCATTTGTGATCATTAACAAGCAGTGACTGTAAAAGATGTCAACTCATGTGTCAGCTGAAACGTCCTGCATTAATTGGAACAAAGTTCCTATCAAATATATTTTGATAATAGCGAATCTCTCATGGACATTTCGGACCACACAGTGAGAACATAACGTTTGATGTCTTTCCCTGGAGGCCAGAAAGAGCATCAGAAGGGAAATGCCGCTGCAGCCAGCAAGGAAAAATAAACAGAAAACAGCAGGGGATCAGCAGTCTGGCCAGACAAGCAATGAGTCGTGAAGCTCTTCAGCTCTGTCAGCTGTTTAGATCCTGGCATAGGTCTGTAGGTGCCAAAAGTTGCTGTTGTCTGAAAGTGTGGTAGAGGTACTACGAAGGAGTAGTAGCAAGTAAGGGGTGAAGCTACAGTTAATAAACATCTCAATGGACAAGTCGTACTCAAAGCTGAAACCTGGCCAATATTCTGTGTGCATACACGACTGCATGTTTTAGTACAAAACTAATACACAGCCATTTGCAATCATCTTTGAGGAACCAGTTCTCCTGGTTCACTCCTACCATGCAACTGAGTAGCTCCCTAGGTTTTCCTCACTTAACTTCCATCTTAGGGCTTGGCCCTTCCTTGGTTATGACATTTGACTGGTTCCCAGCCCATGGCAGAATGACTTCAAACACTTACCTCCTGCAGTTCTTAAAAACAGTTTCTTGTAGTAATTTGGGATGGGTAGTTTACTGGACTAACATAGCTCCAGAATACTTAACAATGTCTGTTGTGAGATTTTATGTTTTACTATGCCATTTTAGTCCTTTTAACACCAAACAACAATTTCGAGCAAGCCAGAAGTCTCTTCAGGTTTATAACATGCTTTACATGCTGCTTAAACTTTCTCTTCACTGTTCTGTTGCTGGATAAAAGCAACATTTAAAATATATTAAAGCAGCAGTCAAGATCTGTAGCTACATTAGTCATTCTGTCAGAGCCTTGGAAAGAACCTCATTGAAGTCAAGCAAGAAAACAATTTGTTGAAGCATCAGCTGAAGCAGTGAGTCACAACTCATTCAAATCTCTCTCAAGTAACTGCTAAAGCCCTGCAAGCCACAATTGATTCTGCAAACAGAAGATACATAAAACAAACTTTGAACTGACCTGCAGTCTCTGGTATGTGGTTACAACCTGAGTGTTCAACTATTTATACCTTGAAAGCAGCCAGGTGGGAAAAGACAGGATGAGTGATGTTTCCTTAGTGCAGTAACAGAACTACCTGAACATACAAACTGACAGTATCTTCCTATTAAGGTGTGTAACTGGGGTTTATTTCCTCTGCATGGATTCATTCCAGGCACAAACTGACCCAATCAAATTAATTATTTTGTAACACTTTTACCTGAACCGCAAGCAATGGTTCCCCAGGCCCAGGAGAGTCAAGCAATCACTGTTCTTGCAGATCTTTTTGCAACAGATAACATTGTTAGGCTTTGATGTCTACAGTACAGCAAAGAAGCTAAAATACCACAGAAACTTACCTGAATAACTGAGGCACCTGGGGAACCCAAGCAGATGTCAGAGAATCTAGAGCAGCTCAGTTGTAAATTGACTTAAAATCCTCTAAGTTCAGCCAGGCAGGGCATACCTTACAACATAGGGAAAACTGATACAGGACTTTAACCTAACCATTATGTTGGCCTAAGGGTACGCTACAATTAGCTAATAAAGAGATAAAACATGTAAAACCTATTTTTTTCCCCCCAAGAGGCTGCTGGTAAAAAGAGCAAACTGTGGTTCATTGATGTTCCTTCACATTTGGTGTCAGCTCTTAATTTCTTGAGATGTGATGTGTAGAAAGTGATTCTGACATACTTCTTTCAGTCTGGAGCTCAGGAATAATTATCACTAAAGTAAAGGAAAAGTTGTGTTAGTAGATAAAGCGTTTTGACTTTTTAAATATTAACTAATCTTGTGTGTGCTGTGTTCTATGTCAGAGGAAAGGAAAACAAGTGAAATGTACTATGATTACAATATGCTTCCAGCACAGTTTATTGTATTGGTTTGG
>NW_010203808.1:1584-3697 GCF_000695765.1 Mesitornis unicolor | reverse complement strand
TGGTCGTCAGCTGGATTTAGCTCCATTCACCACAGCCATCCAGTCAGTTTTTAACTCAGCAAAGCGTATGCCCGTTCAAGCCATGCCCAGCCAGCTTCTCCCTGAGGATGCTGTGGGAGACGGTGTCAAAAGCCTTACTAAAGTCCAGGTGGACAACGTCCACAGCCTTCCCCTCATCCACCAAGCAGGTCACCTCGTGATTAAAGGAGATAAGACTAGTCAAGCAGGACGTGTCCTTCCTGAAACCATTTTGAGGGTAAAAATAATACCTCTGTGGAGGGAAGCTCTCAGGTATTCAAGTAGCACAAACCAGGAGACATCTCCTGCCCTCACCAGTGTTTCACCTATATCTGGTCCCTCTCAAAACCTTTGGGCTTCCTACAGAGTTCCTGGGATGAAGTGTTACTCCACTTTGCTCTCCATGCTCTACTTACCTTCCAGAGGAAAGAAAAGGGAACAGTGGGAATGGAACTGGTAGGAAAGAGATATTACTCTTGCTTAATGAGAAAGTTAGCTGCAACAAAAGCATGAACTTGGGATGCAAGAAATAGAAGCTGAAAACTATTTCTGGGTTAGTGTCTATAAAAGCAGGCACAACCCTATGTGTTTTCTGCAGGTAAATGAAGCTGCAATTCCCACTAAACTCATCTACACAGAGAACTACTGTATCCCTTTGAAAATGCAGTATTACTTTCAGCTTTGTTGTTGCTGTCTGTGTGTCTGACCTTTTTGATCTTTTCTTTTTCCCCGTCATTGTAAAGCTGTCCCCTCTTGACTTCACAAAAGTCAAATAAATCAAAAGAAGTGTTTCAGATTTAATTTGTAACATTTCTCATTTTGAGTTTCACTGTTCAAATCCTCTGATCTGATTTTCTCATCCCTTAAGACTCTTCACAATCTCAAAGGAAAACAGATCCCAGGCCACAGGACTACATTTATAAATCTTCAAAATCCAGTGTCTAGGACTGTTTCATCTGTTGTAAACCTGCAGCTTTGCACAGGTGAGTAATCATCTATGCCCTAATAAAGTTGGTAATGTAGTTTGAAATGAAATTTGATTCCTCCCTTTTTGGATGGAGCAATACTATTTGAAAATGACATAGCAGGCCATTTGTTTGACAGCTACTCCATTATATTAAAGCCATTCTTCCTGTAGTCATACAAAAAAAACAAACCAAAATGTGAAGTGCTGATATCTTTTCTCAAACAAATGTCACTTGGTAATTGCACAAGAAAATGGCAAACCTGAATTTATTAGGTGGTTTTAGTAAGCAGATTCTTCCTGAGAAGTAGCTTTCCTGACAAAATCAGATTCTACTGTTGCATTTCATACAGGTCTTAAGGAGATGGTTGCACAAGCTTAAGGGTCACTACATATTTAATGCTTCAGTTCAAGTTGATATTGTATAATACAGGCCCTTATAAATAAACTCTTATTCATGGGGCAGTAGTTGAGTGTATAAAAAAATCTTGAAAATACCTACAAATGCCTTTAATGCATTTTTTAACTAATAAGATTTCACTGCTTAAACATTAAATGACTTCCAGGCAGGGTTTAAAAGAAAAAATCTTATTTTAGTACATTATCCCAGTTTCACTGGGATAAAATCATAGAATCTGTTTTCTATTCAGGAAAACTACATTTCTGAGAAGACTGTGGTACTCAATTTAAGGGAAAACAGGGTTGATAAGATGCTTTAGTTTGTTTTTTCAGCTGGCACTGGTATGCAGTGATCAAGGTCTTTAGTTTTGAGATAGGTAGGTGCAGAAGCTGAGGGGAGCAAAATCTAGGGATTTTCAGAGCAGCTGACCAAGCTGGCCAACAGGATTATTCCATATCATAAACGTCACACTTACTATAAATTGGGTGTTTACTGCGGATCCCCCTTCTCTTTCCTGGGTGGTCATCATCACCAGAAGGTTTCACCCATCATTCTGTTCCTGAGGCCTCCTACTCCCTGACGTTCGCTGGAGCTGTTGTGTTCACAATATTTATTATCTTATCTAATATTCACTGCTGGGAGCGCACGGCTCGCAACTTCCATGTTAGCTGAGGGAGAGGGGGGAGTGAGTGACTGAGTGCTGTTAAAACACGAAACATTGAAGTGCACCA